>NW_027271943.1:357500-582665 GCF_040938485.1 Diadema antillarum | reverse complement strand
AATCTCGAGGTTAGGACTTGTCGTCTGAACATAACTAGAGAGAGAGAAAGAGAGGAAGAGAAAGAGAAAAAAAAGAGGTAAATCAACAACTTCTGATGGATGGCTATTTTCCACACTCAGAAGTTTAACAACAATGAGGGTTGAAGGTAGAAAGTGTGTATTCTAAATCAATTGATAAAGAGGACTCTTTCGATAGATAAGGTATCACCAGCAGTCGCCATTGTACTGTAGCTTGTATCTGCTACCACGGGTATTTTACCTAGTGTGAAAATCTGGCAACACTGCATGGTTTGATAATCAATGCAGGTCAAGGGATGGTGGTATCTGTGGTAGTCTACACAGGCTTGACCATTTCTGTGGTATGAAAATTTTTAGAAAGATAAAAATAGACGAGATAAAAGCATGATTACTTCAAAAGTGTTCTATCTGTTCTCCTGAAACAGGCATGCGCAAATAGTTCCATTGGATTGGATTGTGTCATTTAAGTGTTCTTAACAATATCACATTTTTTACTAGTTGCTAGCATTATGTTGATATGTAATACTGATTGATTAAAAAAAAATGCATACCACTCTCCTCACCGTGCACCAGTGCCTCAAAATCTGAGAGAAATATGAATTGGCAGAGCATATAATTAAGCAGCTCATCAATTTATTGTGAACTAGTGATAATCTGTCTTAACTCATTGAAGACTAGTCCAGAGTATAAGCCAACTCAGACAGGTGTCTGGGAAATGTGTGTTTCAGCAAAATCAGCTTGTCCTCAACAAGGTAATCACATATTAAAAGAAGTGACAATGTCATTATATAACTCTCCCTGTGGCTGGTGTTCAAACCTGCACTCAAAATTTTCTCTTTTTGATGATTATCATTAATATATAATATAAATGTTACTTTAAAAAAGTAAGATTGAGGTGCATCCTGTTCATCAAATTATTTGATTCAGGATTGACAGCTTTCTTAAAGCTACTGTCAACTGTCAACTATAAGGAGCAGTGATTCAAAAAATGTTTGAGTTATCATATTTGATGCATATGTGTAGGTCAGTTTTGTCACAAAACATCCTACCGTATAAAAAATTTGTAATAAATCCTGAAATATAAGGAGATATCACCATTTTTCTCTATAAATCATAACTGTAGATATGGTTTATGTTAGGCAGGAAATCAGGAACAATTTTTGTAAACACATTTTGTATTTTTTAGCAATACTTATAATATTGATTACACCAATTAAAATTTTTACGTTGGTTGTTTCTATCCCTAACTCACATTTTAGAACTATTTTGAAGCACTACAGCTGGGTTTTTGTTTCATCTGCAAATAGTAAATTGTAAAGCTTTAAGAGAAGGCTTATTTTTGGTTCTAATTATTCACACACACACACACACACACACACACACACACACACACGTGCACACAAACGAATGTCATTGGTATAACTAACTGGGAGAGCTGTTAGCAAGTCAATGACATAGGCTCATTGAACATGCGATACGTGATTGTAACTGAATTACTCATTTATGACAATCGAAACTACAGTGGGTCCACCTTGTTCGGGTTTAGAAAGATGCAGGTTTTGAACCAAGACTAATGCCCATGATGCTCTAATATTTTCAGTACACAACTCTGCACAGAGTCTTCAAAGAGTCCTTTTATACATAGCAAAATAGGTGTTTTACAAGTCAGTAGTTAAAAGGATGGTACAGTTTCGGTTGAGATCGGACGTCAAGTTTCCAACATTTTTTCATGATAATTTTTTTTAGAGAATGAGAATTCTTTTATGAAATATGAAAAAACACATAATTCTAAGAGGGTTTCCTAGTTTATTTGAAGAAAATTGCTTTTGAAATAGCCGATATATCTAAAACAGAGCGATCCTAATAAAAGGTGACACCCGCCTTTCAGTAAGGTCGCTTTGTTTTACTTCGTTTTTGGATATCTCAGCCATTCCAAAACCAATTTTCACCAAATAAATTTTGAATGGCTCTTAAAATGGCGATGTTCTGCACTATTTCATAAGTGGTTTCTTGGTATCTCACAAAACGTTAAATGCCCAATCCTCATCTCCACCAATACTACTGTAAAAGTGGATATTTTGGGGGGACTATTTTTCGCGCTTGGCCAGGTAAGAAGAGTTTTGCATCTTTTTAATTCCGTGGAATCAAGACATCAAGTACAGGAACAGAGACTCCAACTCTCCCGCTTTTGACGGGAGATCTCCCGCCGAAAGCCCACTTTTGCAAAATCTCCCGTTCTCCCACTTGAGATTTAATTTCTCCCGCCCTGGCTCTGTGTCTCCCGTTTGAAATGATTTCTTACTTTTTGTCTTTGTATGTTGAAAAATAAGCCTTAGATAGCACGAGAGAGCATCAAGAACCCTAATTATTAGAGCTTCCAGGGCCCAAGCGGGCCCTGGACCGGCCACAAGGAACTTTGCGCTCGTGATATCCATGCGCTTCTCGCACATCAAGTTGGAGTCTCCTGTTTGCTAGGAGTTTCAGGCGGGAGAATCTCCAGATCAGAAGGTCCTTAAGGTGCGTTCACACATCGCCGGTTTAGATGGCGGTTCATGGCGGTTCTCAAACCGCCGTGAACCGTGTCCCAATGATGGCGGAAAGCACTTAAGCGCGATGTGACTACGTTCTCAACACGTTTTGAACACGGAGCAAACGCGGATTGACGCGGTAGTAACACGGATCTCTCCGGAAGGTGGAGGAGTCCATACCAAGCCCATGTAGTTGGATGCGATCAGAGCCCTTTCACTTGTCCTCAATGAGTTTCAACAATTAAGGAGCATTTTGCTTTGTTTGGTAAACACAATTTTAAAGAAACTATGAAACGTTGTAGCCCCCTGTGTTTAACAGATTGATATAAGTGATGCAACAAGCAAATATCTTCAAGGTTCAACGTGCTTTTTCTCTTTCTCTTAACTTTTTAACTATCTGTATTAACTGTCATTAAAAAGGCATACATATCAAAGCAGAATCCAACATAGTTTCAAAAGTTTTCACGTTGCTGGCCATCTTAAAAGCTGTTAAGCTTTAATAAGATTATGAACTTTATACCTTTCAATGTAAATGATGTACTATTGAACATACCTAACAACTTTTTGAACATTAAACTTTATTTACAAATATACTGTATATGTGATAAAGAAGTAAGAAAACTATAGCATTCAATATATTTATCCGATCTTGTATTATGGGTTCATCTTTGCTTTCTTTCTCCATTTTTTATTGCTCCGCCACGAAGTGTCGCCGGAGCCATTATTCTCTTTAAGTTCATTGTTTCTTTTCTCTTGAAAAATTATGGCAATGTTAACACGGCATTATCACGGAGCTTGCAGTGCAAACACGGAGGATGCCGTTCTTTACACGGTGGACGGCGATGTGAACACGGTCCATTTCAAACCGCCAAGACCGCCACGAAAAATTAAACATGTTTAATTTTTCTGGCGGTTCCCCGCGGTTCTCGGGGTTCATGGCGGATGAGTGACGGATGACCACGGTTTGTGTACGGTGTAAACACGGTCTTTGGCGGAGCACGGCGACTTGCTGAACCGCCATCTAAACCGGCGATGTGTGATTGCACCTTTAGGGTTGGAGTCTCTGCAGGAACATATGGCAAGCAAGAATATTCGCGTGCTTTTATTTTCGCGCTAGTTTCTGGTTGCGCGAAATGGGCGAAAATTTCGACACTGTGGAAATGTCCCCTTTTACAGTATGCCATCCCTTTAAAGGGGATGGCTAGTAACTGATCAGTGGGAATCAGTGGAAATGCTGGGAGATGATTGTTCCAATCCTTATGGGATTCATTCAAGAGTTCATTGTATATCTATTGTTGTGTGAAAATGATTTGCTTCAGAACGGTCTCATATTCAAGTAATGTGCCACTGACCAGGGACGCTAACCTGGAAGCATTAAACTGCACATTACTTGAATATGAGACCATTCTGAAGCAAATCATTTTCACACAACAATAGATATACAATGAACTCTTGAATGAATCCCATAAGGATTGGAACAATCATCTCCCAGCATTTCCACTGATTCCCACTGATCAGTTACTAGCCTTCCCCTTTAAGGGAAAGTACTTTTCACTGCTTTGATCTCATATCTCTTGAGATACCTGTTACATCTTGTGGAGAAGAGAGAAGGAGAGTGCCTTGAAATGCCTTTGAAGAGGACAAGCATGACGCACTTGACAGGTATACTTTCTCTCCTCTGTACAGAGAAGCAGTGATGACTAATGTTATTAGGGGTGTGATGCCACGGCAGATAAGATTGCCAAGATGCTTATCGTCTGTTGTTGTTGTTGTTGTTCTTTTTGTTCTTGATGTTCTTTTTGTTGCTGTAATTGGTGAGTGTTGAATGATATGTTTTTTGCTCCATCAAGCTTGTAGGAAGGTCTGGTGCTGTATTTTAAGAACAAGTAAGAGATAGATAGATAAATAGATAGATAGATAGATAGATAGATATGTCCCAGCTATAGACAGAGAAAGAGTGAATGAGAGTGAGATAGAAATACAAAAAGAAAGATAATCTTGTAGAATTCAATTCAATAAGATATAACTCATACCCTTTCTTAATTGTATCTCCTGGCATGTATACCAGAGGATACTTTGGATTCAGCAGCGTTATGCCACCGTCTCCGCCACCGCCGCCGCCGCGTCACATTCTTGTGTGCACTCTTAGTGGCCACAAACCTTGACGGATTTCTTTGAAATTTTGCATGGAGGTTCATATTGGTAATATCTCCACACCTATAAGTTTGGGTGATGCTGCCCCCAGTGATACAAGCGCATTGCGCGGCAATGGACATTTCTGGTCATACACGGCTCTGTCATTGCACAGCTTGTTGTGACAAGGCTGTGCCACTCAGTATTGTTGCGCAGAACTTTGAATTAATGATTTTATGTTTGGTACCTCAGACCTGCATAAATCAAATCTTGATCATTTTACCTACATATAGGTGTTAGTGATATTGATACGCAACTTAACGAAAACGAAGATATATTGCATCATCTGCACATTGTAGATCATTTTTCTCTGCACGGTTACTGCTTAGTAAAAGCTGAAGTGACCCGGGTTATCGCTACATTTTAAAAGGTCACGCAGGCAATCGACCGTGTAGCGGTACAAGGTTTGTGCGACACTTTCAGTGGTAAATGCACATGCATTACAGAGTACTTCCGGTCACATCAACGCCGTTATTTTGAACTTGTGCAGCGATAGTCAGGCTTTGCAGTTAGCAGTGGAAAGTTTGCATCCCTGGACATAAGCGCAAGGGTTCGCTATGGATTGTTGCACCATTCATAAAGTTTTTAAAAAAGCAATCAATTCAATGTAAGTAAAATGTAAAATTTGTGCTAGAATGTAGAAATATCCAACAGTTTCATAGCTGTCTTGGGGAGGGGGGTATCTCAATGAAAGAATATAATTATATGGGTGCTTGTCAGATGCTGTGCTGTCACAGTGTATGGTCAGGCTAATCCTTTCTCTGGTAATTGTGAAAAGTTAATGTGGGTATATAAGGAGAGAATTCAGGTGTGATTGCCAAGGCAAGAGAAAAGCAATTACATGATCCAACCTGACTGAAAATAATCAGCATTACTATTGTGAAAACACATGAATACATCTTATGACTTAATATGTGCTGATAAGTCTGGTCAAAAGGTCATTTGACCTCTTGGACATTATGTTTTAACCATGGTATTTCTTCTTGTATAGGAGTGTGTGGATACCCCCCCCCCCCCCTTTACCCCCAATACCCCACTACCTGTTCAAGCGTTGTGTGGGCTAAAGGAGTATCGCCAGAAACATGTCATACCAGAATGGTGCTAAAAAAGTGGTGCAGGCTTCTCTTACTTCTGGAAGCACAATATATATTTTTTTCCTATCTGCATTGTTTTGATGCTGATTAATTCAACTACAAATACCCAGAAGGGTATTTTTTTTGTTGGTTTGGAGGACAACCAGTGATGTGAGTGCATCCTGATCAATGAATAAACCAAGGAAGGAGGAAACGTTAGTCTAATTTTAGGGCTGGCAAAATAATGTGAACAATCAGTTGATCAAGTCCATCTCATTTGAGCTGATTAAAAAAAAAAATCTACCTTCAAAAATAGATCTTGTGGACATGCCCAGCTGTCAAAGGTGTTTCATGTGTACTACAATGTATGCCATGATTGGTTTCATTTTCACGAGTTGACAACTCTCTTTGGCCCATTGTTGGATACCGCACAGATTTCAAAATTGATAATTCTCAAATTCATGGGAATTTCATTCTTTCAGGTGATGTCTCAGTTGACATGGCTGCATATATGCGTCAAGCCTGATTGTCGCTGATAAATTGTGCATATAATACCCTGTCATGTTTGTGTTTTTATCTGTCTGACAGGTTATTTGGATGATTGTATTAATTACGATAAGCCTGTTTTGAGTCATTCATTTTATCAGAACTGACACAAGGTATGGAAAACCAGTTTTTATGTTTCTTATCATCCTTGGTGTTATAACATGGTATGGCAAAAAAAAAAGAGGCATGGAAAGTTATGTATTCTTAATTCTATTTCTTTGTCAATTTTGTTATGGGTGAGGTCTTTTTGTGGCTTGTCTGACGAGGCACTACCGGGTGTATTTAGACTGAATTTGAGAGAGAAAAAAAAGAGCAGATGTGGGCACAATGGAACACCCAGTGAAAATAATGTGATACCAGAAACATCTATTTACAAATACTGAATCAAATGGCAGAAAAGAAGGAAAGAATTAAATCACATAATGATTTTGTGATTTGTGTGGTACATGATGATTATAAAGATTACCAGACAAGTGGT
This sequence comes from Diadema antillarum, assembly GCF_040938485.1. NCBI lineage: Eukaryota > Metazoa > Echinodermata > Echinoidea > Diadematoida > Diadematidae > Diadema > Diadema antillarum. The sequence continues at coordinate 575,829 of NW_027271943.1, read as the reverse complement.
TATAAGGGGGTATAACATAAGATGTTAGCTTTATCAAGTATAGTACATAGAGGCACATGAGCCATCATCAATATATTACATTTTTCTCAGCTCACACCCCCCCCCCCAAAAAAAAAGAGATATTACTATCATCAATGATCAAATTACTTTCATGATTTCCAAGTTTTGTATTTCATTTTTGTGTCGAGGGATGGCTACACTGAGAGGAACAATATAGATAATTGGTGAGAAACCTGCAATATGTAGCTCACACGACATGCCTTTGTCAAAGAGAGGTATAGCGTAATAGCCGAGATGGGAGTGAGAGATAGAGAAAAAGATAGAGATAGAGGGAGAGATGGATCTGTAATTGTGTGTGTGTGTGTGTGTGTGTAAGTCAATCAGTTATCAGTCAACTTAGATGATGTACGTAGTAGTAGCAGCATCAGCAGCAGTAAAAGAGTAGGCCTACAGTAACTGCAGCAGTAGTATTTAGTAGTGGAGTGTAGTAGTAGTAGTAGTAGTAGTAGTAGTAGTAGTAGTAGTAGTAGTAGTAGTAGTAGTAGTAGTAGTAGTAGTAGTAGCAGTAGTAGTAGTAGTAGTAGCTAGTATGATGGTCCAGTAGTAGTCGTAGTACTAGTAGCAGTACCGTTGGCAGTAGCAGGGAGGTGGCTGGTAGTAGTGGTTGTAGTGGTAAGGTTGCTCGATCTGCAGATAGAGAGAAAGGAGTGAGTAGCTGCTGAGCTAACATCTAGACAAGGAAGAAAGACCCCCCCCCCCCCTCCCACCATTTATAAGCACAACTCTGCATGGTGGGATATCAGGTGATAAAGTAAATGACCCTATGGAGGAAGGGTATCACATTATTTCTTTGTGAGAAATGGAATGCTGATGATCTAAGACAAAACGGAGACAGAATGAGGGCAGCCCCTAATGGCAAATCTCCGATGTAGGATGATTGATTGATAATGTGGCTCTTCTGATAAAAAACTGGGTTTTTTTTTTCTTCTCCTCAGGTTGCACACTTTTGATTGGTTTCACTCTGGTATCCCATGATGATATGAAAACAGCGAAGTATCAAGAATAGCAGCATACATATACATGATCTTCAGAAGCTGTTTTCTTTGTTTTCTCTTCTTTTTATGTAAAGAATTACTGATCTCTCTTCTTTTGATTTTCATCTGTACCATTCAGTAAAATCATACAAAGTGGATTGTGTGTTTTCGGTGACAACTGTAATCTCAGCAAGTGGCCCGGGAAGTGCTGTCAAGCATAGCTGAGTGAAAGTCAGTGAAAACATAATGTATTGCTTGATTATGTGTGTGGACTTTTGTTGTGTGATGTCATATATATATGATGTGCTTCTGACACATTTGAGACCTAGTAGGAGTAGTACCAAGAAAATATCAAAGGAGGTATACCAGTATCCAAAAAGGTATCCACGGAGGTATCCAAGGAGGTATCCGAGGAGGTATCCGAGGAGGTATCCAAGGAGGTATCCAAGGAAGTATCATACCTCCTTGGTAGGACCAAGGAATTTGGAAATGCTGTGAGGCAGTCTCAAATGTTGTTTAACCCTTTGAAAACCAGTCTTGAGTATACTTTGGCAGGTGTCTATATTGGGAAATGCATGTTACAGCAAAATCAAATCGTCCTCAACAGGGTAAATGCTTCCACTTGAAACATCCTCAATTGATGTATCACTGGTATCTGCTCTTACATCGACCCGAGCTATTCTGTATGACACTGACTCCGTACATGACTTGAAATCATTTGAAGTTCATGCTACCAGCTGTCTCATCTCAGCCTCCCTCAGTTCTTCATCAGCGATTATTCATCTCTGATACTCTGCACCCTCAATTGGCCCATTAACACACATCCATTATCATTTTTTTTTTTGGGGGGGGGGGGAGGAGGGCATGATGCAAAGATCAATGTTGTCAGTTGCTGTTCACACATGGTCACAAAAAGTTCCACTTGCTGCAAGCAAAGCAACTGAAATCTCCAAATTGGGCATGTCTATAAAGCAGTATGTTAAGCATCCTCACTCCGGGTCTAGTTAGGTGAGTTGCATCATGGGATTTATTTTCTTCCTTTGTTCGCACACACTGCGAGAAGCACATTACCATGGAGGTTTTAACAACAAAAGCTAGAGTGACTGACCTGTGAACTGCGATGCATATTGCAACACTTCTGTAGATTTTGGGTGTGTGTGTGTGTGTGCGTACACTAAAAAAAAAAAATTGTTTTTTCAAATCATGTTGCAAAAATGGATTATAAAACAAAATAACATTTCCTGGTGTATGAGAAGGGGCCAGTTGTAAGCACATAGACGTGTCTCAGACTTTTTGAGCCCATCAAACACTGACCCGATAAACCCTTGGTGTAAACATTTATCCCCACAGATGATGGTATATTTTTTCTACGAAGTTTTTTATTTTTATTTTTTAGTTGAGTCAAGGCGATCGATGTATGGGAAGGAATCCTTTATCGCCTCGTCTGTTCAGCTATGCCTTAAGTCGTCGCTGGCTGCCCAAAACAGGAAATGCTTATCAGGGCGCTCTATCAGAGAGGTTGGCCGAGGGAAATCGTAGATGAGGGGCTACCTAGCAGCAACTGGCCAGTGCTGTTAAATTGCTACCTCTTACCCCCTCCCGTTTTACCCCTCCCCCTCCCCCCTTCACCTCTCTCTCTTTCTTTTTCTCTCTGTCTCCCTGTCTGGTGATTTGTGATTAACGTACTCCTTTAAAACAAACAAGAAAAGGAGGATTCATCCAAGATTCTTGTCTCATCTCCAGAAAAAGTTGGGGAACATTTGTGCGATTTGGCGCTGGCAGTGGCAGAAGCGCCAGCGCTGTGAGAGTTGCTTTTATTGCTCTGGGGACTGCGCCATCGCCTGCCATTGGGAGATATCTTATCTGTGACGGCTGGAGGTGTGGCTTCGCGTCTAATTAATGGCGCAATGATTTGGATATATTGTAAATTGGCTCAATCATGCCCACTTGCTTGTGTCCCATTTATGTGTGTGTGTGTGTGTGTGTGTGTACATTGCATATGTACAGTGTGTGTGTCTGTGCAAGTTGAATGTCTTCTCTCTTTTTTTTTTTGAGGGGGGGGGGGAATAGATAAAGTAATTATGAGCTGCCATATTTCATTCCATGCTCTGCATTTAGAGCCCTGCACTGCCATTCATAACTTTTGCACACATGTGGTACACCTCATCATATTATTGATGGTACATCCCATGCCTCAATGTCAACCCTGTCATTGCACTTTGGTGAGAGTGCATTTCATCTTTCTTGAAGAAAAGTGTAGCCTACACTCCTGAGGTTTCTGTAGTGAGACAGATTGGACTTTAGATTATCTACTGGCCAATTCCTGAGTGTAAGAAGTGCCCTTGTAGTTCTGAAATGTCTCATGTCACTGATATTCTCCAGTCCTTGGACAGGTATGAAAGAGGTCTACCTGGTTTTTGAATTGTTCACCAGATAGGGTCATCCAGGTATTTTGACAACTAACTGTGGGGCATTTACCTAGGTACAGTGCAAAAAAACAAAACAAAACAAAACAAAAACAAAACAAAACAAAATAAATAAAACTAAACTAAACTAAACTAAACAAACAAACAAAGAAAAAGTTTTTTATTTTCCACCAGTTAGTACATTGCCAAAAACAAAACAAAACAACAACAACAGAAAGTTTCCACAATTTTGGTATCAAATAATATTATGTGCAAGAAAAAGCAGAATGTTCATGTTTGGAAGTAATTAGCAGTGATTACACACAACTTGCGGCTTTCTTTGAATGAAGGGAGGTAGATAGGAGATTCTCTACACCGAGGTTGAATGTCACATGACCAAATAGCAGAGTAAAAGTGGCAAGCTTGGGAGCGAGCATTTACACTGGCAACAACAACAACAAAATTGAATAAAATTTAAGAGTTAAAAAAAACAACACTCCACTTCTAAGGAGGACTTTTGATTTCAGTTTTTGCTGTCATAAAGGTAGTTGCCTAGAAACTTTTGACTAAAAAGAAAAGAAAAAAAAAATCACCCCAAAACGGGTGTGTGTTGGAAAAAAATTACAGTGGAAATGTAAATACTTCTAAGATTATTCAAATTCATAAAGGGCAGGGCAAGTTGAAAATCAGTTTGCAATCCTCTTAAGATTGTTTGGTTTTTTTGCTTAAGACTATAATATGTTAAACTGAAGAGATGCTACCCACAGGCCCACTCCTCCTGGAATCATTTCTATTGCCTGTCACTTGATTTGAACCCACAAATTGTTCTAGAGGAGATGGTATCTTCAGGTAACTTAAAGGGAAAGTAAACCCAAAGAGCAATGTGGATTGAGTGAAAGCAGCAACATTAGGAGAACACATCAGTGAAAGTTTGAGGAAAATCGGACAATCGATGCAAAAGTTATGAATTTTTAAAGTTTTGGTGTTGGAACCGCTGGATGAGGAGACTACTAGAGGATATGACGTATGAGTGGACAACAATACAAAGAAAATATAAAGGAAATTCAACAAAAATTCACTTTTCTAGAATTATGAAAGAGCAACGGACCAACCGCTTTCAGAAAGCAGGGGGACTAATTGCTACCCTTAACATATGTCAATATCAAGTTGATGGAATTTGTAATTTTCATGAAAAATGGAATTTTGTAGTATTTTCTTTATATTTTCTTGGTATTGTTGTCCACTCATACGTCATAACCTCTAGTAGTCTCCTCGTCCAGTGGTTCCAACACCAAAACTTTAAAAATTCATAACTTTTGCATCCATTGTCCGATTTTCCTCAAACTTTCACTGATGTGTTCTACTAATGTTGCTGCTTTCACTCAATCCACATTGCTCTTGGGGTTTATCTTCCCTTTAAGTACGTTCTGATAATCAGCGAGGGCCTTATATCAATTTCAAACTCGATAAATACCTGGTAGGTCGTGCTGCATTCACCATCACATGTGGTTATGTTTGTTGTTGTTGGTTTTTTTTTTGGTAGTGGATAAGAAGATCTTTGCTGATGGATGATTCTGAGCATGAACTCTACCTACTGTGAGCATTCCTTTGATAAGATGTTGTACTCAATTTGTCCCTTTTGACCCAAGGGGGCAAAATGGATACCCGACTATGGAGAAGCACTGTCAGATAACAGCACTAGCATGGAAGCGGCATTTCTGTGATTATTAGGTGATCCGAGTATCCTCTCGGATCACCTTCTGTATCTGTACGGATTCTTTCTTCTTCTTCTTCTTCTTTCTTTATTTCTCCCCAAAAGTTGTGCAGAGGTTAGCTCAGAAAGTGCTATGCCTATCAAGTTCAAACTTATACCATGTATGTATCGTGTCCCAAAGACGGCAATCGAACTAAAATCAAAGTGATCAGGCGACCTTGACGTCACTATGACGTCATTATGTGAAAACACATTCTCAATCATATCTCATTAATGGAATGAAGTTTTTCAATGAAATTCACGTCACATTTATTTCAAGTTATGCGCATTCTACTCATATTCTCAAAATTCGCATTTTCTCTTGATACGTGCGCGTACGCGCGCGTTGAAATATTTGTATGCTCAAATCGAGCTCAAATTTTTTTTGCATACGTTTCAGACCATTTGGAGCATTTTTTGAAAAATTGATAAAATCGGACGGACGCGTACGCGCGCGCACATATACGCACGCACAGCTCATATGCAATAGAAATTTTCAGTTTCTTCACACGGATCGGATGTCCGAAATGTCAAGGAATATTTCTATCAAGTTTCAAGTCGATCCGACTCAATATGACGTCATACGGGCCCGTCAAATTCAAAATTCCGCGCGTGCGTCAATGGGGATACACAGTGCAACTATGCCAAAAAACCGCCAAATTTAAATCGGATTTTACTCGTCAGGATGGACGGTGACCCCCCATTTTCTTGATATATTCTAAAAGCTAATGAGTTGTACATGTCATTTCATAGGTTGGCGATACTGAAAAAATGATTAGAAGATATCAAATTTCTTAATAAAGTAAAAAAAGTAAATTTTCAAAATGACGTCATCAAATTTCAAATTCACTCGAGCGTATCTCACTTAAATTTCGCCAATTTTCACCTAGATTTCAGTATGTTGTAGCTTATGAAATGTTCTTTCATTAATATAATTACAACATTTTGATTGGATAACGTCATCACCTCGTAAAAATGGATTGAAAGTATCCTTGTAAAATTTGACCAGTTTACGTGTTATCTCTATGGGAGAGCAGTTTTTCTGGCAGAGAAAATTGACATGACTATCTTTTTCGAGCACTAGCTCACTTATGCTTCGGTGAATTTTTCCCAGATTTTAGTATGTTGTAGCTGAGACTTTGAGCTATCGTAAATGTGCACCCCCATTTTTTCCTACGACGTCGGCATCACGTCAAAAAACTTGGTTGAAAAATTGCATGTGGCTTCGATGCAGCGTCATTTTGCTTAATACACAGGGCCTATGGAGCATGAAACAGGTCATTGCACAGCGCATCCGACTCGTAATCCTAAGGTCCCTGGTTCGATGCTCACCCCTGCCAGTTTTTTTATATATTTTTTTAACACTTTTTTTTCTTCTTTTTCTTTAGTTAGTGTGAATCTCCTTTCCTAAGTTTATCTTTTTCTGATTTTTTCATGCTTCTCCTTCAAATTTCTATAAAAATAACATAATTTTTTCTTTATTTGTCTTTCTTTCTACTACTTTCTGTGCAATAGATGAACAATAACAATGGCTATTAATCCCATATTTTGCACATGTTTTGTTCATGTCACGTATATTATTTCATAAAATAACAATTACTTGATCGGACACCATCTTGGGTATGTAAATTAGGGTCAAAGGTCATAAATGTTCCATCCTGTATCTTGGTGAATACATGTCCTATCTCTCCCATATTTTGCACACGCAAAGACCATGTTACAAGAATCATTTCACAAAATAACGACTTTTTGCTCGGATGCCATCATGTCTGTGCAAAGTGGGGTCAAAGGTCATATATTCTTCTTTCTGCATCTTCATTATGACGTGTTATCTCTATGGGAGTGCAGTTTTTCTGCAAATGAAATTTGACATGACTATCTTTTTCGAGCACTAGCTCACTTATGCTTCGGTGAATTGCTCCCAGATCTTAATATGTTTTAGCTGAGACTTTGGGCTATCGTATTTTACCCTTCGTTTTTTCATACAATGTCGGGATCACGTTAAAAAACTTGGTTGAAATTAAAGCTTATCTTCAATGTATTGAAATATGTCTTTCTTTCTGCAACTTTCTTTGCAATAACTCAAGAAAAACAGCGTCTATCACCCTCAAAGTTTGCACATGTTTAGTTCATGTCACGTACATTATTTCATAAAATAACAACTTCTTAGTCAGACACCATCTTGGGTATGTAAATTAGGGTCAAAGGTCATAAATGTTTCATTCTGTATCTCAGTGAATACATGTCCTATCTCTTCCATATTTTGCACACGCAAAGACCATGTTACAAGAATCATTTTACGAAATAACCACTTTTTGCTTAGATGCCATCCTGGCTGTGCAAAGTGGGGTCAATGGTCAAATATACTTCATTCTGTATCTTCGTTACAGTGTATACGGAATTTGGTACCAAAGATGGCAGGTCTGACTCGCTTTTCTAAATGAGATTCCAAATATCACACGGCAAATGTCCCTAAACACACCTGAAACCTGTATGGTCATGCCTAAATTATGTATTTGTTGCTGTATCTTCGTTATCTAGTGTATACAGAATTTGGTACCAAAGATGACAGATATGACTCCCTTTTTTAAATGAGAATCCAAACATCACACGGCCAATGTCTCTAAAAGCAGATGAAACCTGTATGGTCATGCCTATTGCGATCAGACCTCGAATCATTGATTAAAAAAAAATCGGATCACCTTAATTTGTCAGTAATGACAAATTACAATCTCTAGTTTTTCTTCTTCTTTATTTCTCCTCAAAAGTTGTGCAGAGGTTAGCTCAGAAAGTCCGCTGCCTGTCAATTTCAAAATTATATCATGTATGCATCATGTCCCAAAGACGGCAAATCTAATGTATCATTGTGATCAGTCGACCGTGACGTCACTATGACGTCATTATATGAAAACACATTCTCAATCATATCTCATTAATGAAACAGAATTTTTCAATGAAATTTACGTCACATATATTTCAAGTTATGCGCATTCTACTCATGTTCTCAAAATTCATATTTTCTCTTAAAACGTGCGCGTACGCGCGCGTTGAAATATTTGTATGCTCCAATCGAGCTCAAAATTTTTTTGCACACGTTTCAGACCATTTGGAGCATTTTTTGAAAAATTGAAAAAATCGGACGGACGCGTACGCGCGCGCGCATATACGCACGCACAGCTCATATGCAATTGAAATTTCCAGTTTTTTCACTTTGATCGCATGTCTGAAATGTCAAGGAATATTTATACCACGTTTCAAGTCAATCCGACTCAATATGACGTCATACGGGGCCGTCAAAGTTGAAATTCCGCGCGCGCGTCAATGGCGATATACAGTGCAACTATGCCAAAAAACTGCCAATTTTAAATCCGATTTTACTCGTCAGGATGGACGGTGACCCCCCATTTTCTTTACATATATTGAAAGCTGATGAGTTGTACATGTCATTTCATGGGTAGGCAATGCTGACAAAATGATTAAAAGATATCAAATTTCTTAATAAAGTAAAAAAAGTAAATTTTCAAAATGACGTCATCAAATTACAAGTTTACTCGAGCGTATCTCACTTATCCTCTGCCAATTTTCTCCCATATTTCAGTATGTTGTAGCTTATGAAATGTTCTTTCATTAATGTAAAAACAACATTTTGATTGGATGACGTCATCGCCTCGTAAAAATGGATTGAATGTATCCTTGTAGAATTTGACCAGTTTACGTGTTATCTCTATGGGAGAGCAGTTTTTCTGGCAGTGAAAATTGACATGACTCTCTTTTTCGAGCACTAGCTCACTTTTGCTTCGGTGAATTTTTCCCAGATTTTAGTATGTTGTAGCTGAGACTTTGGGCTATCGTAAGTGTGCCCTTCATTTTTTCATACGACGTCGGCATCACGTCGAAAAACCTGGTTGAAAATGGCACGTGGCTTCGATGCAGCGTCATTTTGCTTAATACACAGGGCCTATGGAGCATGAAATACTGCGTAGGTCATTGCATAGCGCATCCGACTCGTAATCCTAAGGTCCCTGGTTCGAGGCTCACCCCTGCCAATATTTTTTTTCATTTTTTTAAACACTTTTTTTCTTCTTTTTCTTTAGTTAGTCTTAATCTCCCTTCCTAACTTTATCTTTTTCTGATTTTTTTATGCTTCTCCTTCAAATTTCTATAAAATAACATATTTTTTTCTTTATTTTTCTTTCTTTCTACTACTTTCTGTGCAATAGATGAACAACAACAATGGCTATCAATCCCATATTTTGCACATGTTTAGTTCATGTCACGTACATTATTTCATAAGATAACAACTACTTGATCAGACACCATCTTGGGTATGTAAATTAGGGTCAAAGGTCATAAATGTTTCATCCTGTATCTTGGTGAATACATGTCCTATCTTTCCCATATTTTGCACACACAAAGACCATGTAACAAGGATCATTTCACAAAATAACCACTTTTTGCTCAGACGCCATCTTGGGTGTGCAAAGTGAGGTCAAAGGTCATATGTACTTCTTTCTGTATTTTCGTTATGACGTGTTGTCTCTATGGGAGGGATTTTTTTTTAATGTGAAAATCGACATGCTTTTCTTTATCGAGCACTAGCTCTCACTTACCCTTCGGTGAATTTCTCCCAGATTTTATGTTGTACCTAAGACTTTGCATTTTGCATCTTGGTGAAAACCTGTCCTATCTTTGCCATATTTTGCACACGAATATAGACGATGTCGCAAGAATCATTTCACAAAATAACCACTTTTTCCTCAGATGCCATCTTGGGAGTGTAAAGGTGGGTCAAAGGTCATATGTATTCGTTGCTGTATCTTCGTTATTCAGTGTATACAGAATTGGTACCAAAGATGGCAGATATGACTCCCTTTTCTTAATGAGAATCCAAACCTCACACGGCCAATGTCTCTAAACACAGATGAAACTTGTATTGTCATGCCTATTACGATCAGGACTCGAATCATTGATTAAAAAAAAAAAATCGGATCACCTTAATTTGTCAGTGATGACAAATTACAATCTCTAGTTGATTGTGGTATTATTGTTATCATTATTGAAATCATAATCATTATTATCACCACAATTATCATTATTGCTTTCTTTTTTTTCCAGCTGACAGTGATCTGGATGAATCCATGGAGCAATCTGGTTTGACTCCATCACCAGCAAACCAAGAACACAATGGCGATGAGCTGGGCAGCAGCCATCCACCGTCGGAAGGGTGCGCATCGCCAGATCCCAGTGGGCCGGACAAGGGGGCCGGCCCTATCTACACGTGGCCTGTGAAGGAGGGCACTACTCTGGGGCCGTTCTCAGCTCGGATTGAACCAACCCTTGGGGAGAGCAACAGGGAAAACTCGGTACATCAATAATTTTGGATACTATATGGGTTCAACTGTACTTCTGTAGAAAACTCTTGGCATACCAGCTTCAGTTTTGAAATGTTTGCCAGAAGTGTGACTTTGTCATATTTGTGAATATGACGCAAGCTATGTTCACAATGGCATACCTTCTTGAAGACATTTCTTTCTTCTTTATCTTTAAGAAGCTTGATTTTAGATGTGTCTCACCTTTTCAGCACAGCAAAATCTTTCTAAAGTGAAAATCCATAACAGTTTGATCTACACTATAGAGACATATGTCAGAATTTTCCAGTGGTAGATTAAAACTGAAGGTAGTGCCCCTTTGTCTCCTAGATGATAGATTATCCAGATCTATCAATAGCTCTTGGGGTTTCAAATGTCAGCATGCAATTTGTTGTTGAAACAAAGCATAGGACAAGATCTCTATAACTTGTTCTCATAGATGAAGAGAAGCTAGATTCCTGCGGGCATTGTGTGAGGTGTATCCTGCCGGCTAATGTCTGACATTTTGTGTTCGATTATAGCGAAGGATGTGAACAATGGAAAATAAGGGCATTGTACCGTGGAGTTCGTTTGGATAAGCCAACTGAGATGGGCATGATAAGAGATTGATACCGACAATTGATGATTGTACTGTTAGATGTTTGCCAGCATCACCACAGAGAAATACATGTAACGGGACTCTCATTGATTTTTATGTATCTATTTTTGTTTGTTTGTTTGGGGGGGGGGGGGGGTTGTGTTTTTGTTGGATTGAAAGAGTGTTTAAGCCCAGAATGCTGCGGAGTGCAGAGTGATAGTTTCAAAGTTTGGTGTAGGAGAGAATCAGCTGGTGGGCAGTTGGTGCTTGAGATGAATTCTTGAGCTGTTCTGTTTTGTAGAGCCATTTCTGGACTATTTTTATCATGCTTATTTCATCACAGAACTCTTTTAAAGGGATCACATAGTTTTGGTTGAGACCTAACTTCAGTTTTTGAACATTTTTTTTTTTTGGGTGAGATGATGAGAAACCTCTTATGAAATATGAAAGAGCATGTAATTCCAAAAACCCAAAACAGAGCAATCCTAATAAAAGGTGGGACCCATCTTTTATTTCGATCACTTTGTTTTACTTTGTTTTTGGATGTCTCAGCCATTTCAAAAGCCAATTTTCATTGAATAAACTTTGAATTCCTCGTAGAATGGTATGCTCTGTACTATTTCATGAGTGGTTTATCGGTATCTCACAAAAAGCTAAAAGCCCAATCCTCATCTCCACCAATACTATACCATTCCTTTAACCATGACTGTGCTTTGCCCACTGATTGGCATGTAAGCTGGGGAGCCTTCTTAATTTTCCAATTGGCGCAGATGTCTGGAAATTGATTGTCAGTGAGTAGAGATTACTTAATCCCACCTAATCCCTATTGTTATGTTACCATGGCCTTCCTGTTGGGACTTGGCACATTGCTATACCCGAGTAAGTTCACTAATTTTAACCCATTCAATACTGAATTCTGAAATCCCCGTACGCTTAATACACAGTCCAACGGGCTCCCGTATAGAATGGGTTGATATAGGTCATGATTTGAGGGATTATTGATTGCTGATGAAAAAAAGTTTGGCAACTTATACAGGTGAAGTGCTTGGACACAGAAATCTTTGTGGAAGACCAGCCTGACTTAGTGAGAAATATATGTAGAGCTATTATTCCTTTTTTGGTTTCCTGAGGAAAAACTGTGATAAATCTTCCTCATTTCCTGATTAGTTTCAATACCTCCTCACTGCATTAAATGCAAAAACACATTTTTGTAACATTCTGAATTTTCTGCTTGAGCTCTCTCACCTGCAGTCTTCAATAATACCTGCTCGTATAAAGCCGCGTTTATTTGCAGTAGATTAGATCTCATCTTCATGCTGACTGCCTAAGCAATAGTTTACACCTTGACTCGTCAGGGAATGTGGGGATGTTTGTTCGCTGGGTGAAACATGAGACATACAGACGTCAGAAAATTCAAAAAAAAAACGTTTTAAAGAATTGAGATCAACGAAGTGATAGTCGAGGTTGACTTTAACAAAGTATGAGCAGTTGTGGTGCTCTGTTATTTGTTCTTAATTTAGCATGAAGGGTCATTAAGTAATCGCATCACAACACCAAGTTTGTGACCATGGTTCTCCATAGCTTTATTCTTTTCGTTCCCACGGTCGTACTGCTCCAAGAATCATGATTAGCCATGCAGGGATATGGATGAATAAATTTTTATATCAGATGACTGTGGTATATTTTAATGCACCGAGCGATGTGCTATGTGAGTTTGGCACTAGTAAGCAAAAACTGTCTGAAATTGTGCCTCAAAGAGTTCCTGATTTTCCGAATTTGAACAAGGTGTCCAATGGTAAAGATAATTTCACATTTAAGCATTGTTACCTCTGCTCAATGAGTTAATTAGTATACTCATAAAGGTTCAGATGTATTGACAACAGAGAGGGAAATAGCTGAAATTTATGGGACTGTGTATGAGATAAAGCACCTGTACTGCAAATACTGAGATGAATTTGAGCCTTTTTTTATAATTTGCTCGTGAGATCAAATTTGAAGTCAGTCAATGCAATGGTAGTAGTAGTCACAGAGGGATATATGCCACTAACTTTCCCAGTCGATTCAAATGAAAAATTTCATCCCCTTTATAAAAGCGCAATAAAAACAAAGACACTGTTGCTTGTTAAATCACTGCACATGAATATTCATCAAACATTCTTTGAGAAAAATGACAGCAGGTTTTTATACAGTACAAGTTTTAATTTTTTTACTGCTTTTGTTTTCATCATGTTTGCAGCACCCATACCTGGCCATACCGTTGCTGCAGTATGTTGTGATTGTACTCGTGCCATGGTTCAGGAAGAATGTAAATCCAGAATTCTTGGACTATAGTTATGCAATACCCTGAAATGAGATTGCTGTTTGTCAAGATGAAATTAACTTGCATTTTACACTCCTCTGATAGATAACATCATGATTATCAGTATGTATAAGATAGGGGTTGTACGAAATCAGTCATTTGAAATCAACATCGTCATTAACATATTACTGAACATATTAATGAATTGTATGGAAGATATCAGTAGTTACTAGTCAAGTCAGTGCTTCACAAATTCATCAATAAACATTTAGTACTAGAAGTAACCTACACCTGTTACACATGGCCAACCCACTTTTAAATTTTTTTTTTTTTTTTGGGGGGGGGATTGAAAATTAACTATCTTCCTACTGATGATATGAGTTGTGAGAGCACTCTCCAGGTTCACTCTTTAAGGGATGGTTTAGTATTGGTTGAAGTGGGAATTCAGCTTTCAACTTTTTGCTAGATACTTAGAAACCACTTCATGAAATGTTGAAAAGCATACAATTCTAAGAGGAATTCAGACTTTTTCTGATGAAAATTGGTTTCGAAGTGGCCGAGATATCCAAAAACAGACTAAAACAAAATAAAAGGTGGGTCCCACCTTTTACTACAGTATGAGTGCTTTGTTTTGGATATCTCAGCTATTTTAAAAACAATTTTCATCAAATAAACTTTGAATTCCTCTTAGGATTATATGCTCTTTCATATTTCATGAGAGGTTTCTCATTGTCTCAAAAAATCACCATAAAAAACATTGAAAACCTGAAGTCCCATCTCTACCGAAACTGTACCATCCCTTATAATGCTTCAAATTGATTGCTTTGATGAGGACTCTCTGAAAATAATCTCTTTTTTTCTCCCTACCCCCCCCCCCCCCCCCCAAGATATGTGTGAGAGGAACAAGTGGGACAGCATTCAGTATCTTCATCCTTGAGTACTACTGTGATGAAATTCTCCATGGGAATAACATCAGACCCGTCAGCAAGCAAGGTGCCAAATCTGCCATCGTCTACATGTACAAGCCAGGTATATACACCCTTCTGAACCCATTCCATGCCAGAGACTTTGGACAACTGCTGATGCGTACAATGGTATGGGGTTTTCCGTGCCTTTGGCACTCCAAGCGCACAAAGGGTTAATTCACAGGGCACAATATGCCATGAGTGATTCAGCTCGCCAGCCATTGAATTTTGTGACGAGTTGACTGTGGCGGATCCAGAGGGAGGCACACCGGGCGTGCGCCCCCTCTTTTTTCTTTTCAGTTAAAACAAAAGAAATAACCTTTAATTTTATAAAGGCGCCTCCCCTCTACGGAATTTCTGGATCCGCCCCTGGTTGAGAAATCATTGACTCAATTGAAAGGAATGTTTTCAAATTTTTTGTTCAGAGTTGCCAAAGTTTTTCCAAGGTTTTCAAGTTGTCTGAGCATGCTGGTTCACCAGGAAATTTCCTTTCTTTGACCTTCAAATCAGGCAGACTTTCTTTGTGGTCGGATATGAATTAGGAAGCCACGAGTTGGGATTCCTGGTAATTGTCATTATAAAATCATACTTCCAGAGTTTGGAGATTAAACTGTATACTTCTTTCTTCCCAGAACATGTGATTATTCACAAATGGGAGATACAAATGTAACATGATATTCCTGAATGTGTTTCCTGCAAAAGAATGGAAACTTGAAGGCAAAGCAGTTGTGATAGCCATTTGTGCGTGTAGGGGAATTTGTACAGCTGCAGGAATTAGTAAACAAATTAACATGCTGTCATTGTGTCACTGCCCATAAGGCATATTTCTAACTGTGTTTATGCTTGGTCTCTTTTGTTTTCCAGACAAACAGCTCTACCTTCTCACCTTAAAAGACATTGCCAAACAGGATGCCATTTATACAATGTTCCTAGAAGCCAGTCAGGATAGGCACCCGAGGTCAGACGAGGTGGATGACCTCATTCAGTCGGAGGTCAATGCCCAGAAGCAACTGGCGGCCCAGCCTGCCCAGACTCCCTGTACAGCAGGTTTGTTGAAATCCCAGAGTAAACAGGGTGTGCAGAATTTCCTCTGGATGTTTGATAGCTTCCTTACCTCTGCCTTGCACTCCCCCTTTCAAATACCAAAGATAATGACTTGTTCCTCTTTAGGAGCCATTAAATTTTTTTTTCCTTCTGCAAAGGATTTGATGCTTGTTTTTTCTCCTCTCTTGATTTGTTGACAAGGCAAAGGCAGAGTATAGTCAGTGATCATCAGTCATTTGTCAGGCAGAGTATGATCAGTCATTCATCGTGAATTCTCAAAGCTCGAATGCTTTTGGTATCTGAATATTATGGCCAGTCCACTTACTCAGCTCTGTTAGCAAGTTGTTCTGTTGAAACAAACCAGAATGTATTTCAAATGCATGCTTATACAAGCAAGTTCACCATATACTGCAAAGAGGTCAATCATTGCTTCTTTTCGTATGTTGCCTGAAAGCAATCATTAAAAATTTCCTGCTTTGAAATTAGTTTTTTTTTTTGTTTAAATGGTGCATCATCATCATTATTATCAGCTCTATGTATGTACTCCGATATCATAGACACCTGAAATACTGATGGTTTTACTGCCTAGTCATTCCAGTAAATAGCCAGTTGTTTGTTTTTCTGAAAGTATTGAAGTATTGACTGAGTCTGCTGCAAAGCTAGAATTGGTTTATACTGTGCATTTAGGAGCTGCTTTTGATTCACACTACCTGTTATGTCATTATGCATTTTCAATTTTGATTATATGTTAAAAAAACAACACATTGCACCTAGTGTGCCTGTGAATGCATAGTCATGCAGTTCTGTATAATAGAGACATAATATGTAAGATTTCATGAAGAAGATATGCTCTTAAGCAGATGTGCATCTGAAAGCAACACATGTCTGTAGGCAGACTTTTATTTATTACGGGTTGGGAAATTAGTGATGCTCCATGCTCAATGACCACAAAGGACTATGGAAAAAGAGACAGTTGATGTCACTAAAAGAGTACTTGGTATGGAACTCCTTGTGCATTCTAGCAGGAGTGTTCCAGTATGTGCTGTCTTAAGTTCAAGTTTCTGGTACTTCAATTGAATAAAATAGTCTTCTTTTGTGTTATATTCTTTCAACAAGATGAGCTTCACCAGTCAAAGACTCCAGAGAAACACAACAGTCCACCGAGAAGTCAAATCGATGCAATCAAACAGCCTATTGAAGGTGAGTTTAAAATGCATGGATGTTTTTTTGTGTCACTTAATTTGCTTGTCAGCAATATCGATCAAGAATAAAATAATAAAAGTAGTGTTCTTATATCTTAAAATAGACTGTAGTCCCAATCAGTTTCAATGTCAATGCTCTAATATCACCTGTTTACATTCCTTGGCTGCTCCTGTAGACAACTCTTATGGTCAGCCTGATATTGTTTCACTATATACAGTGTACTTTAAAGAAATATACCCAGACAGTGAGGGTATAGATGTGTGTCTTATTTAAAGGACTGTTGGTTTGTAAGGTATATCAATAAATCATACATATTTGATACATCTTTAAAGTGCAGTGATCTAACAAAGGTGTATGAAAAATTTATATTTTACATTCCTCATGGACTGAGTTTTCAAGGGATTTTGATTGGTTATGCATTTCTGATACATCTTTAAACTGTAGTAATCAAATAATTTTCTCCTGAAAGATGTATGAAACACTTATATTTCCTTAATATTGATAGTAACAATAATATTCATTATTATGATAGATAATTTATTTATAGTAATCTAGTAATCACAGTGATAATGGAACTGATATTTCGTTATTATAGTTATGAAAACAGTGAAAGTGATGATGAGAAGCCTATTCCATCTAGAAAGTGGCCTTTGGAAAATAACAAGAAATTATCTTCACAGAGCTCAAGAAATTGAAAGGGTGCAGGATGAAGAAGGAACAAGTCTAAGCACACACATTGTAATGTTTGTTTCCCATTTGCAAATACAGATTAATTTTTATTAATGTTACAAAGATTATGTCCTGAAATTTTGTGACATTCTTAGTTGGCTTCATGTTTCTCCTACAACAGTACCATCTGTCAGCTGCCAGGCATGTGGTGTGACTTTCCGTAACCCGGCCAACCTCAGTGCTCATCAGCTGTATTACTGTGCAGCAAGGGAGACCGCCCCATTGCCAGTACCGTCCAGGGCCCGCCAGCACAGTCATCCAGGTACCTACAGGGAGACACCTGCCAGCAACTCCCTGCAGCTCAACGGTTCATCAGAGACCAGACAGCCGGAGGATTTGGTCTGTATCCTGTGCAAGGCACGCTTCTCTAACCTGACAAACTGCCTGAACCATATGGTCAAGTTGCACTCTGAGCAGAACTCCCAGGCATGTAGGTGCTGTAACTTCATCAGCGGTGACATCAAACTTCTCAAGGAGCACATGCTCATCCACATTCGGGGAAGCGGGATCAATCCCAACATCTTCATGGCATCACAGGGTCACAGTTCTCATGGTCCTCTCTCCATCAGTGGCAGTGATATCAGCAGAGACGCCAGACTGGAGCAGAAACAACAAAACAATCAAGATGCCCATCTGTCATCGCCAATGGACAACATCTCTGAGCAAGCGGAGGGATCTTTCGTTGCCAATAGAGATGACTCCATGAGAGATAGTGACAAGAAGTCGTCTGCAAGTCATGAGGTTCTGAGAAGAGACTCAAGCCCATCGGCCAGTGAGACGAGGAGGTCTCCTTCTGGAAGTTTGCCACACTCATCCAAGGATGAGACGAATGAGGGTCGTAGCACTTTCCAGCCAAGACCTGCAGGCAGGTTCCTCTGTGTGGAATGTGACATCACATTCTCCAACCACAAAAACTTCATTGCCCACAAGCAGTATTATTGTCAGGGACACTCGAAGGAGAGAAAAAAACCGGGGCAGATGTTGCCGTCGCATCCTGTTCCCCTTCACATGCCTCTGGCACAGTGTGCAGGCTGTGCAGCCATGTTTCCCAATGGGGACAAGCTGGCTGTTCATGCACTTTACTTTTGCCCTAGTCGCACTGCTGCTGTCAGTCAACAAAGAGCATCTGAAGAATCCACAGAGGAGAGATCAAGCCCCAAAACTAAAAGCGAAGAAGGTAGACCTGGTTCCGAAGACAGCAAGAATGTGAAAAGTGACCCAACAGCTGAAAGTTCTGAAGCTCCAAAGGTATCTGGGAAAGTCCAGAAAGATGGTTCCTCGAAGAGTAGCACTGAGAGTCGTGGCAGCAGTCCAGGCAAGGCAGAAGTTGTACCAAGTGTTCTACCAATCAAGGTGGATGGTTGTCCTCCAGCTGTTGGGCCAAGATCAGTTCTTCTAGCTCCAGGATATGTCCCAGCATACATTGGTCGGCAGGGTTCCTCGCCAGTGTACATTCTTGCATCTCACATGTTTATGGCACCCCATGGTGTGGCAGGCTCCCAGAAAGAAACAGCTATCCCTGTCTATCCTCACTGTGCTAATGGATCGCCTACTGGAAAGAACTTCCCCAGAGGAGAGAATGGTACACCATTTCCTGGGGAGAGACCATTGGATCTGTCAGTGCGTAAGAGAAAAGGAAGTGATGAGGTTGTCCAGCAAGAAGGCAGTGCCTCCAAAATTATTCGAGGGGAATCTCTCAGTGAGGAGTCATCATCACCAGCTCCATTGCACAGTTTGCCATCTGCAGCAAGCCGTCCATCCCATGCTGTATCCACCTCACCTGGACACGTGCAGGTGCAGTACAAGTGCCCTGGATGCCACATATCCTTCCATCGCTTTGATAGCCTCAGTGTTCATAGGCAGTTCTACTGCCAGAGTGAAAATGGAAGTGGAAGCCTGCCACAGACACCCACTTCCCCAATGGTACAGATGCATCCTGCCATTCCTTCCCTTCCCTACCATCAAGTTATATCCGGTCACAGTTCAACTAATGGTTCTGCTCTAGTTCCTGCACTAGCAACAGTTCAACTCCAAGATGATCCAGTGAGACCATCCAGTAGATGTGAAAAGGGAAGAACATCATCTAAAGAGAGCTCATCAGCAAATTCATATACTGAAGACATGGACACAGCAACTGCAGCTGATTCCAAGTCCCCACAACCGCTCGAGCAGAAGGAGAAAAACAAATCGTCAAAGTCTCCCAATAGCAGTGTCCTTGAACAACCTGCCATAAAGCAGGAACAGAGTGATGAGGAAGGTAATGCTCCACAGAACAATGATGTACCAAATGTATCTCCTGCAAGTACAGATCCTGTTAGGAATACACCAGAATTGCTCTCCCAGGTTAACACGAACACTAGCACCCTACATGGGCACAGCATGCCTATGTATGTGCCACCTGTCCTGAGGTATGTTTGTCCCTCGTGTGGTGTATCCTTTATGAAGTTTGAGTCTCTGTCTGCGCACCAACAGTTTTATTGCAGGGCTTCACAGGCTGCATTGGTGAGGGATATGAGCAGTCCAAAGGGTCGGGAAGTCAAGAAGGGTTATAGGCTCTCTGACACAGAGCCATCCGATGGGGCAGAGTGTATGTCCACGTCTCACTCCACTGGCAGCTCACCACAGGCTAATGAGAGATGCCACACAGGAGGTTCGGGGACAATGAAGACAGATGCTGCTCAGACGGAAAGCATGGATACAGCCGAGCCGTTCAATGCTGCCGGTGCAGAAGCTGCACTTCAAGAACATCCACATAGTTCTACAAACACAATAGTCGGAACCACTTCACGAGTGGGAAGTGTCAGTAACCCTTGTGAGATGATGAATGATGCATCCTCTGATAATACCACCTCAAGTGGAATGATTAGAGATGCAAGCAACGGTGAGGACAGACAATCCCCTGTCAGGGTGAAGCAGGAAATAATAGACTCTGATTCTGGCTCATGTACCAAGTCCCCAATGGATGCCAAAATGCATAGAGTTGAAGACAATAATAATTTCTTTCATGTCAAACAAGAGAAGCTTGATGATGATGATAAAGCTGATAGTTGCTCTTCTGCCAATCATCTGCCACAGCGATCCCCTTTGGGTGAGAGACAACCGAGCAGGAATCCTGTACCTTTGACCATTCAGAATGGACAGTGTAGGAGATCAGGGGAGGGCCAATCCCCAGACAGGCACTCCTGCCCTCCTCAGAAGCCGGACGAGTGTACTAACCCAAGACTGCCTTCGTCTGGTGGTGAGGTTCAAAGTGTGACCAACGGGTCTCTGGCAAATGGGAGACCTCCTCATGTGGTGATGAAACACTGTAGAACTTGCAACATCAGCTTTTCCAGCCTCTCCACATTCATTGCTCACAAGAAGTACTACTGTGCATCTCACCATGTCGCAAAGAATTGTGTTCAGTGACTTGGAGTCAGAGAATGGTAGATTTAGAAACTGAAGATGGTGTTTATCGTTAGTTCATGTTTTGTACAAACATGACTACATGGGTATTGTGATTTGCTATAAAAAAAAAGAAAGCAAAGACAGCTAAGCGGACAAGAAAAGAGTAGATGAGATTGTTTTGTTTATTTGATTAATATAAGATACTACCATTTGCCACCAAATCCCTAGTCTTATAGACATCTTTCTCTGCAATTTCTTTTCCAGTCCAAGGGTATCATACTGTAGTGAGTACATTCAGCCTCTAAAAATGTTTTGGATAATATACTGAGCTTGTACATCCATGAGGGAATGCACAAAGACATAAAGTGTGAATTGAAAGGGTTTTGCTTACAGCTGCGTATGCACACCAGATCACTGGAATGAAAAAAGTGATGAATTCGATGAGGCCTTCTGAAGTCTTGCCTTTTGTTTCTCTCCTGAGTTTCCTGTCTGACAGCCTATGACACATAACAATTTAGCTGTGTAGGTACAAGGTGAGGTGGTAGTGCATCATTTGTGCACTATTGCCACATCCATGCAGTTTTATCTGTGCCTGATATCTTGTATTTACATCGAGTATCATCAAAATTCTGTGCTCAATTTCATCTCTTACTACAAAATGTTACAGTTTTACATAAATTTGATTTATTTCTGAGGTGAGAGCCAGTGACTGATTGAATATGATTTTTAAACCACGTGTACACTTTGCTGGTTGATTTATGAATCACAGAGAATTGTGAACCGTAAAGTGTGCTTACTCAGAAAATATCACCGGGTAATTTTGTAGATTAATGCTTCTTGTACCCAAAAGTATCAACTGATAAACCAGTTGTACAGGTCATGTTGTTACTGTGATTCAACATCTCTCGACCAATCATGACCAGGGTTTTTGGAAATAAGTTCAATCATTCCAAAAGTTTACAACCCAAATAGTGGCTCATAGAGCAACACAACTCGATAAGATAATGTGTTCCTGTGTGCATGGAACAGACGGATGTTAGTAAAAGGTGATGTTTCACATGTTCAAGGCCGATGATTTCAGATGTGTTGTGAGTGACAGTGGATACTAGGTATGAAGGGAGATTAGATGACAAAGTACAGTACATGTTTTCACAAACTCTGATCTTTTGATTCCAATGCAACAGATTCTGTTTTCATTGCTTTTGAGTGATTATGCAAAAAAAAAAAAAATCTGATATCATAATTAAACTTTCTCAATCTCAAGAGCTTCTTGCAAGATTCCACTGTACTCGGTACTTTGAGTAGCTGATGTGGCATCCATAAAAAGCATGGCTCAACAAGGAAATTGTGTATTATTTTGTATATTACGGTGGACACCCGTTATAACTACATGTAAGTACTTAGGACCGGCAGTTTTCTTTCCTTATATCGAAATTTCGTTATAACCGAACAAATAAATAATAACAAAACATAGAGCCGATAATTTTGCGACCTGGATTTTTGTTTCATTGTAACTGAAATTTCGTTATAACATTGTCTGTTATGACAGGAGTGCACTGTAGTTTGGGTGTGGTATTTCTGTATTTCCTTGCACTGAATATTGAATTTTAACTTCTGCCGTCACACCATTGGCCTGTGAATTTGTGGACAAGTCTTTGGTGAAGTATAGTAGCAGTTATGGTGTAAGTAGCCATAAGAATTGGAGCAGTCGTTTCTTGCCAAAGTTAGGATTATTATTGTACAGTTTCTTCACACACAGATTTGTCATTTTGTTATTTTTTTTTTCCTTTGGTATGGCTTCTTTTTAAAAAAAAGTGAATGACAGGATCTGCTGTACTTATGTTTGGATTCTGTCATTTGGATTCAGTCACCTTTTTGGGATTGATTATTGATTACCATGGAGCAGTTAAGATGTGCAGTGATGTTAGATGTTGAATACATGTATATTATATGCACCGTTGTTGCCAAACTTTGTACCAGTAAAGACATTACTTTGCCAATGTCAATATTGTCCGCAGGAAAGCCTGTAAGTGCCTCTGAAAAGATAGGTGTCAATGATAAGTGCTGTGCTTGGCTTGCATGAAGGCACAATGCTCACACATATTATGCCTGTAAAAGGAGAATGAACCCCAGGGAGATCAGCCTATTGCAATCAAAGCAGAGGGAAAAAGCAACAGTTCAACAATTTTTTTTTGACTGACATTGTACAGAAATTTATGGAATACACCGTACTATAGTATGGCTCAGTGAATCTAAGTGAGATGTGTTACAGGGTCTATGATAAGAACTTCGAAAGAGCTATCATGGCCGTCAAGATTGCCTTGTAACGTCTCTTAAGATATGCATATTTAATATCATCAGTTTCACAATTTCATGCAAAAAAAAGAGAAGAAAATTCTTAAATGATACACAAAGGCTGTTATGTTTTTATGCATTATCCAAGGGGAAAAAGCCACACAGATTTGCTTTTTCATTCATGAGGTGAGGCTATTTTTTTTCCCAAAATTCTTTCAAAAGAGACACGGTCATCATGTGATTGGACAGTAGCCTCTAATAATCCCTATATTGCCATGTTAGTGAACTGATTTTCTTGAATCAAACCAGTTGTAACTAAATAGTTTGTCTGTCATCCCATCTTATTCAAAGTGTCACTCATCTATAAATTACATCTATAAATTGATTCTGATCGATACATGTAATTTTGGTTACATTCTCGTGTACCACAGTATATGGATTCATGACAAGTGTATAAATGCGGGGAAACCCAGTCTTGTGGCCCTCCCTTTTCTCTGTGCATATGCAGATACACGTTATGTGATTTAATATTGTGACACCAATAGTTTTCAGCGTACGCACTAGTTATGTGTATTGATTGACATAGTTTCCCTAATTTGTTTTGACGGTCGAAATACCTGTTTGTGCAGTAAATTTTTCTTGTTTAAACCAAATATCCAAAACCCATTGACAGATTCTCATTACACTTTTCCCAATTATATCCTTGAGATATAGCTATCATACTGACCAGATTTTGACGCAGTTGACACCAACGTTTAATGAACTTGGCTTGGGAATCTCCCCCCCCCCCCCCCCCACCACCACCACCAATTCTGTATGTAATGCAAAGATGATTTGAAAAGAGTGCCAAATTGTCTGAAGGCACAGGCTACGCTAATATCACAAGTTGCCAAATTATTATATCATGGATTTTAAGCTCGAAAAATCAGACTTTTTGGCTCAAGAATCAACTCTGACAGGGAAATAATAAGCTGTAGGCACCTGAGTTGTAATGAAAATTCTGAAATATATACTAACGGTGGTAATGAGACACAGCGTGATATAGGCGATATTTTGGACTTGCCAGAGTTTTGGATCCTGAAATTGACTCTGCACATGTAATGTGTTTAGAATTAGTTGCCTCTCGCAGATTTATTTTTTTTTCTTCTTTATTTTTTTTTACATAGTTCAGGCCTCCTCCCCTCCTCTTCTTTGAAAAAGGGTTTTCAAATTTTACATTTTGTGCACTTCCCAATAAATCCCAATCATTGTATGAAATGGTTGACTTTCAGCTAACGAGAAATTAGCTTTTAATCATGTAGCTTTCTGTAATGTAAAATGCGCATTTCCTGTTTTGGTGTTTTAATCATACAATGTGATTAATTTATACAATACTATGTAGTTTGAGAATTTACAACCAGCTAAACTTAGCGACATTTCATAGACATTGTATATTGCGGAATTATTAAAAAAACATTGTCACTTCTCTTTTCTTGTATGTTTTCCGTCTTACTCAAGTCACATTAAAACATATACGGAGAACCTTCTTTACGGTAGTGTCTCTAAGCTAGCCAAAACTTTTTTTTTCTCTTGTCTATATGCTTCCGTCCTCAATGACCTCAAACTTTGCCAACCTTTTTTTTTTCTTCAACCGACTGGTGTTAATCTTACCTAACTTCACTTCTGTACTACAATGTACTTTTTTTAAAGGATATTATAGCACCCTGTGCAACTTTCGACTGGTCGCCTTGTGTCTTTGATGATTATTTTTTGTAGAAATTGCCAAAAGTGGAATTGAAAATGCCAATCATGCTTTTTGCGCAGGCTTTTTGCCAAAGTTGACAAGTTTGCAGCCAGCTCGCAGCGCGAAACAGAACTGTGTTTTGTAATGTGCACGTTTGGATAATACCTTGGCATGTTTTCTATCGTTGCAGTGCTGTGTCTGTTGAGTACAAAGTGGTAGTTACATGCATAAGAAATGCTTGTCCACGATTTGATACGACCGCATGAAATCTCTGATTTTTTGTGCCGTTCTAAAACAAAGCACCGATGTCATTATGTGGACTCATAAGTTCTCGTGTATTTTTAAAGTGAAACGCCCATGCTTATCACCAGCTGATTACATTGTGTGATTGGTATATCTCACGTCGAGATTGTATCATTTCCAGAGATAGTGCGATGTGTGCGATAATATTATGATGAACTATTGTACATCCGTTGATGATAAATATCTCGCCACAAGGTTGTTGTAAGCTGCCAAAAAGATCATGTGTGATAAGTACATTCATTGTACTCTACTGTAGTGCATGCGAATGTGAAAGGGCACCTAAAGTTTGGACACTGATGCGTTGACGCTTACATCGTAATTCCACATCGTGTCACAGAACACATAATCCAGGAGGTGACATTTTAAAGATGTGTAGCAATGGTAACAAGAACATCATGGATGAAAAGGCAGAAATGATCTTTGCATTTAATCATATTCTATGATTTACGAGGTGTACATGTTTTTAATATGGGAGCATGAAAGAGTTTCGTTCAGATGCTGTGTAGTTGTTCTTGTGCTATAGACGTGATATCCATTGAATGCCAAAAAGAAGGAATTTACGCATAAACATTGCTCATCGTTATTTTTACCGACGTTTCTGAAGTGTCCAACTTATCCAAACGATTGGATTAATGTTTTCTGTGCATATTAAATGTGTAATATATCTGCCACTCTTGTATATACCTTGGTCATCCACAGGATGATTGGAATAATGTAATTAAAAGAAATAAAGTCATGAAAAAGAAAAGGAATCTTATTCTTGGTTTTCTACTCGAATATTCGACGCCTCTGTGAGTGAATGCGAAGGTTGAAAAGCGATTTTTTTTTTAGGAGTATGCCCTCAGGCACTTATCTCCTCCTCCTCCTCCTTCTCCTCCTCCTCTAGTTTATCATCGTCAATCATAAGTAACATCATCACGGACAGTATCAGTGGTTCAACCACTATACACAACCAATAACAACAACCAAAAACTTGGCAGCGGCAGTCCGCATATGAGCTGTAAATGAATTATATAATTATTAGATTGAATGAGTTTTACCAATCTGATCATACGTGATATCAGGTGTAGCGGTTCCTCCACAAATTAACCCCCACCCCCCCCCCCCCCCCCTCCGAGATGGAAGTGCATTTCCATCGAATTGTGAGGGACCATATTTGGATTGGATTGGATTGGATTTATTTGTTTGTTTCAGCGTGACATGACACACTTTAAAAAGGTTCGAGTTAAACAAAATAAAAAACATGAATTCACAGTATCAAAGTGCTATGTTATAAACGCGTATAGACTTTAACATACGTAGAGTTTGGATGCAAAAAGGGATAAACGCCATTTTCAACTTTTTTTCAAGGACATTGGCAATTAGTGAGAAATATCTTTTCGATGATACAATTCTGCACTCGTTTTATTAATGTTTTGCAAGATATCAAAATTATTAGATGTCTAAGCTATCATATACACGTGTACTTAATCATTTTGTTTTTTTTTCAGCAAAGTTTATTTCAAATATCTCAAAATGGATATGGATATATCTGTTTTGCATTTAAACTTTTCATCTGTTTCAACGGGAAATTAGTGTGCACGTACAGGCATGCGACCTAGGTGAGATGACATTTTGCTCCTGCGACAAATGCTCGGGTCTTTTCTCCAAGGACTTGGGGATAGGGTTTTTTACAGGTATTTTCTTTTTAATTAGTTTGATGTGAGGCTTAGGATTAAGGTTAGTGTTATGTTGTCGTTTGTGGGTAGAATTTAAGTTAGGCTTAGCGTGCAGATACAGTTGTATTTCGAATGTCATGGAACCTGCAAACTCATCGTGATGTAGACACAAGATGGCGGTGTTCCGACCATCATAAACCGCATTATGGACTGTTTCCGCGTACCCTGTCTCGGGTACCACATTACCATCTAAAGCAACAAAATGAAAATAAAGATGTTCTTGTCTTTGCCTGTTCTTTAGAGAATGCTTACTGGTAATCTTTTATAATTAATTTTTCAGTGCTCTTTTTAGAAATTTTGTCAACGGAAACGGTTATCATAAGCCCCACTGATGTCCTATCAAATCTCCACGAGAAAGACATGGTGATTTCCACGATACAGCAACCATGAACAATTTATACAAAAATGCAAAATAACGTACTGGTACAGACAGAATACAGTGGTGGATTTCGGGGGGGGGGGTGCGGCCTCCCTAACCCCCCCCCCCCCCCCCCCCCCATTGGGTTCCCCTTGTGGGGGAGGCGCCGCATTTTTTGTTTTGTTTTGGGTGTTTTTTTTTTTTTGTTTTTTTTTTTGGGGGGGGGGGTTTCTTGTCATGACCCATCGTCATTGGGTCAACCCCCCTTGGCAGATATAGCTAGATCCGCTCCTGTTTTACATGGAACTTGTCGCTCAGAATGCGAAGAGGACAAAGAGGTTAACTGCCTGCCCTAAAGCTAGCCTGGTTTTCAAAAGTTGAACCCGGTAAACTCTTCTCAAGAAAAGTAGGAAGCTTTCATTGCTTCCAATGGTATCGAGATAGGACTAAAAGAAGCTATCGCTGCGTCCATTCTGTGGGAGCAACGTCGATCGTCGAAGTCATCGTAAGCCTATCGATTTTAAACTTACTGCTCAATACAACTTGTACTGTGGTAAGATTCAGTATGAAGAATTATTGATATGCTATGGAGGGAAACTTTTGAATTTCTAATAGCGATCTTTGATGAGCGGACGACGGCTTGATGGCTGTAAATTTGCGAACATTTTGATTTGCTGCCCATTTATATCTTTTATTTGTCTGCGACTGAAGTCTAGAGAAATAAATCATTAGCAAAAATAAAATCTCAACTCGGAGACGATTAACTCTCTGCGTGCCACGTTAATTTCCTGTCAATTAGGTATGTGCGTGAAATTTGTGCACATCTGAGTCATTGGTACAGAAAGGGTTGACGCCAAAGGTGAGGCATGCTTTATGAAATCGCCTCGTATGAAGTAGGAGAAGCTGCAGTCATCGGTTTATTACTTGAATACCATATCGTAATTGGCAATACTTGTCTATACATGGGATTACACATACGATATTCAGTTAGCTTTGGTTAGATGCAACACCAAGGGTACAAAAGGGATACGATGAATAGGCAGATTTGGGAGGATTGAGATTACATTCGTCACAAATCATATCCTAATCTGCTAAGGTTAGGATAATCTTACGAACAGATAAAATATGTTCTTATTTATCTGCCACATTTCGATATCGACTTGGATCAAAATAATAATAATAATAATACATACAATTTCTATAGCGCCGTTCTCCACTTTGATTAAATGCTCAAGGCGCTTTACAATTGTACATCAAAGCAAACAGACTGAAGATACAAGTACATCACCGTAATAGAAGAAGATGAAGAAGTAGAAAAAAAAAAGACATGAAAGTCTGCCTTCAAAAGACACTGGTCTTCAAAATGCACTGCTAAACAAATAGAATATTTAATGCTAAATCAATGCTATATAGATATAATGCTAAATCAATAGAATATTTTCTACTGGTATCCCGTCCTTTTCTCTAGAGATACTAATTATACTCTTCTTCCACAGATGTAAATAAGTCTTTCTTCATTATCATAATGGTAGCAAACAATACTGCTCTGCATAATTATGGCAAAAGATAATGAATTGGAAAAAAAAATAAAGTTATTCGTTTTGACTGATCACAATGATCACAATATTTATCAGTAAGATACGTGTTTCGATCAAAGATTTGTGTACACGTGGATCACTGATCTACTATTGAGTTCAATCTTCAGGAAACAATCACTCCGAGTTTTTGTTGTTTTTTTGTTATTTGCTTTCCTTTGTCACTGCATTGATCACAGATGATTTTTATGGTATGATTTGGCTGTACAGGATAGGACAATAGGGGGCGCACGTCATTACTTTTTTCCAGAGCAGATTGAAGAGGTAACGTTGTGTGGAGAGAGTATTGTGGAGCAGCGTAAAAACATAAAATGGAAGGGACGCATCTTTTTTCCATCAACATCCGCCAGAGAGCGTAAAAGATCCTATCATTCCCCCGGAATAAACCATAGTGATTATTGTATCTTAGATTGACTCATTCACTGATAGCATTCGACAGCTCATAAATGAATAAACTGGTTTTCAGTAACTGGAAATAATATCATGAACCATTATAAAACGCTATTTTCAACTGAGAAAGAAAATTACGCTTATAAAGGAAGAGGGAAGGGGGTTTTCGGGAATCACCAATTTGTCTATTACCGAGAACCCTAAAGTTGGTTTCATTTCCTCCGTTCAAGGTGTGCTCTTCCCATTTTAAGTCTCATTTATCACATTTTAATCTTGGAAGCATAAAGGACAATGCAGATTGCACCCGCAGACATAATCCCAAAACAGATTATCTGCGTAATGGCCGGAGACGTAAACATGTTAGTAAGAAGAAAAATAGACAAAAAACAAAATCCATTGATATACTTTAATGGCCGTCCGCTGTGGAGAGATAATTTGACATCGTTAACGAGATAGTGATACTAGGGAATATATATATATATATATATATATATATATATATATATATACATATATATATTCATGAAGAGGGGAAAGGAGTGATGGATGATGTCTCTTGTAGATTGTGTATGCCCATATGCCTATATGCCTGTGCCCTATGATTCAGCTCCTCTACTCACCCTTACCTTGACCCCGTGACATTCCCACTCCCTTAATCACATTAGTATCACTGGTCAAACTCAATGCACTTCCCAATATTTCCACGAATATGTTGTTGATTATTTCAAAGAATCATTCATATACTTGCAAATGCAAATAATTTTCCCCCTTTTTTCCAACCTAATCTAAGATTGTGACCGCTTATTAACATTCCTCGTAGCATGTGAAGATGATACTGAAGATGCCCACGATGACACCGTTGAGGAGACACTATAAGAGATGACAAGAGGACATGAATTGCGAAGCCGCGGAGGAGAGAGATGACACCTAACCAGTGATTGAGAGGACCCTGGAGACGATTTGAAGATCCATGGAATGTGACATGTGGAGGTGAAGTGATGTCCGACGTGATTCAACCAATCGTGAGGGGGGGGGGGGGGGATCCTCCATTTATGACAAGATTGCACGACGTTGGCCAACACTACACACCACATGTGAGAACGTCGCGTTACACGAGGTTATCATCTACTCCAGATTAGCTATTACAATACATCCTTCCATATAGTCTCCGAAAAAAAATACCTGCAGTCTCCTTCATGTGATTTGTTTAAGTGAAGAATGAATGAATTATTGAATGAATAGGGTAACAAATCAGTAAATACATAAATAAATTAATATGTGCATGAATAGATAGATAGACAGATAGATAGATAGATAGATAAATAAATAAATGAATAAACAGATAGATAGATATACAGATAGATAGAAAGATAGATATCCATAGACAGATAGATAGACAGATAGATAGATAGAAAGATAGATAGACAGATAGATAGATAGAAAGATAGATAAATAGATAGGTAGATAGATAGATAGATGAATAGATAAATAGATAGATAAATAGATAAATAGAATAGAATTAATGAATGAATAAATGAATAAATTATCAATTAATAAATGTATATGTAAGTGTATCTTTTTTTCCGCTGTCGATGAGAAAGTCTTGTGAAGAATGACGGCCCTGTGCAATTTGATTTCATCTGCGGGAATTGAAAGCATGAGTTTTTGAAAGCAACTTTCAGTCGCCTACATTTCTCATCGCCACGGTTGTCAGCGATCAGTTACCACAATGATATTCACTCGTGCTTACATTTTCCCTATACACGAATAATATACAGTAATAAGCTAGTTGTTGAACATTTAGCTCTTGGAATGTATATCATTATTATTCATGTATAGTCAAAGCAGGAATTAAACATAACTGCCAGCATTGAAAGAGGCTACGGGTATAATGACGTCGCTGCACTGTGTAAAACACTTTTTAGATCGATTATCAACGTGTTAGAGCTATGTGGTATCTTGGGAGGGAACCTGGGGGTGTTTCATCAACGTTTGTCAGTCAGCGCTGACAATTTCAGCAAAATCCTTGGTTTTGGTTGGCTGAGATGCTCTGGTCACTGACTGTTACAATGGTGATTCAAGTTGTCAGCGCTGACAAACGTTGATGAAACACTCCCCTTATCGTCAGGTCAGTTGAGTTCATTTCAATCTATTGTCACTTCCAAACAAAATAAGATAGCAATACATTATTGAGCGGACACGTACGCTTCTGAACTCACTGACTGAATATATAGTAATAGTAAAGAAACAAATACAATCGATATCACATATTGTCCAAGATCACATTACCTCATAGAGAAAGACAACATGAACATAATATTTCCTCTCTAGAAGTGGCCAACTTTCAGAATGGGAATGAAACATCATTACAACAGATTTCTTTACTTTCGAGATTACGTTCCGAGAACATGTTTAACAGATAAATCTTTATCATGCTTATCAAAGAATTGTGCGGGAGTACAAGACAACATTCTCCACTAAGGTTAACATTAGTCAATGCCCGTCTGTACCGATCTTGCGGAACACTTGATAATGTTTACTCAATGTAATGACACCTTGCTGCCATGTGTATCATATTCCACTGCAATCAGGCTCGGTCAGGATATGGTGTGTGCTCTTTCGCACACCATTCAGAACGCCAAAATCATTAGCATAGCATAACGTGACCGTACAACAGCGCCACGATATCAGGTATAGACTTGGGGTCTCCCTTGACCCTCTTTTGGGCCGGAATTCCCCGGCCGGATATGAGTGCCTGTCGCTCCCTCGGCGCCACGGGTCCAGTTCTTACAGGGAGCGGTCACATAATCCACTTTGTCTTCTTACCTTCGCACGAGGACTTCTCGATTTTCCGCTTAATTTGCTCTAAGCTATTGACATTTGAAGCTGAAAAGGACGCCGTAACAGAAAGACAGACGAGCATCAACCAAGAACTTGGAGTCAAGCCGGCTAACGTCATGTCTTCAAAAAGCTTTTGAGCTTTCTCTCACCCAACTCTGTCGTCAGTCTTCTCCAAAGCGTCCCTAAACCAAAAATCAAAGGTCAGGACTATACTTTGTCATTGGAGTACACATTGTAGGAGTAATTTGATTCACATTATGATAGAGAATTAATAAAATGATATGCTAATAAAAATAAATGAAGCAATAAAATGGTAACGTGTTTTTGTTATGTGTGTGTTTAAAGTCTTTTACATGGCCAATGAAGAAGGCGATGAATGATTGATAGCCAACAACGAAGGGACAGATGGCTTAAAGTCTCCTTCAAAGGACATTGAGAGACAAGGAAAGGATGAAAATCTCCTGCCTGGAAACAATATCGCGGCAGCCGAGATCCTGGATACAGCTGCACTACAACCGCTCCTAAAGTTGCACCTTGATATCCAAAACCCTTCAGGCAAAACATCATTAATGATTTAGTTTGATGGATTTATAAACGTCTTCTTGCAGTAGCATAAGGAGCTATTTCCATCGTATCTATAGAAAACTGCTTGCAGTAGATGGCGCCCTGCTGTTTAATTTTGAATACCTCAAGTTTCATTTTAAGTGGCATGTCGTTTTTTCGTTGCAAGACTCTGTTCACGGAGAGCTATCAACCTCTCATAGAACCAAATAAAATATGGAAAACCAAACGTGTGTTTATTTTCTTTAATTGTCTCATGAAATGCCTATTTGGTAGGAATCACAGCTAATAGTTGTCATTTTTTTTTTTGCATAGTACGTGTGAATGCATATGTCTAACCACTTGAGGCTTCCCACCTTTTTTTCCCCTTAAGTGGTATAAAAAAATGAGGTTAAGCTTTTTTAAATTTTTGTTTTCAAGCCAATTAACAATGGAAGTTGTAACAGAAAATCGTCGCTGAAGGCCTGTTTTGTTTTGTTTTCTTTGTTTGTTGTTGTTGCATGTCAGCTGATGAAACCCGGAAGTGGCACTAAAAAATATGAACTTGCGCCCTCCCCCCAACTTTTTAAAACGTGGCGCCGTACCTGTAGTAGGTCATGTGTGGGAAGCTCGAGTGTTTCTCAAGACAATGTAAAATTGTTTTGTGTTTTTGTCTTTGAGGAGGGAGGGGAAGGGCAGATAAGAAGTTGTTTGTAACGAGTCGCCATGGAATAACAGACGTAACTGTGAACAGGAGCTTAGATGAATTCCGTTCACAATTTGTATCATTGCCATATAGTGATCTACTTCTCATTTTATGGCGCGAATTGTAAAAAGCCTGACGCTGTTTTCACTACTAATTACTACGCAAATGTCGCCCTCGACGACTAGTTTAGCAAATTAGAGCTTAAAGGAGACCTCCGGATGATTTTCAATTTTTTTTTTTTCATTTGAACAACTATAGATTAGTTATACTGACGACAAAGTTTCAGAATTTGTGATAATTTGGATGAAAAATAAGAATATTTTCAAAATTTAGAACAAATTGCAATGAACAAGGATGATGACATGGCAGAGTCACCATAAGAATGCATGAGTTGGGGCTCAAGGAAACAGAACAAAAGAAGAAGGCATGCATAGATTATGCACAGGTGAACTCGCAAGCAAGCGGTGTTGTAATGGAATTACACTGCTACATTTCTGAAATATGTGAACCTCCTACGTCATCATCCTTGTTCAGTGTAATTTGTTTAAGGTTTTCCAAAGTATTGTTTCTCTGCTAAAGAACCACAATACATTCCACAAATCTGTACATGGAGTTGTCGATTTATGTACTACATGATGTGAAATTATGAAAATCGTCTGGAATGTCTCTTTAAAGTTCTGACGACTATTTTCCTCGGAAACAACGGCGAAACAACGACTGTGTCATTCGAAATCCTGACTAAAACCTCGAGTGTCTGTGTAATCAAGACCCATCACAGATACTTCTGCTCTTTTCTTTCCCCTTTTACCAACCACACTTCACATTTCATAATCATTTCATTCTTCGAAATAAAAATCTCCTCCAAGGTGCACCCAGAGCATCTACAGCAACCGGTGACAATACTCTCCAGTCTTATGCACTTCACCACGCAGTGGAGTCGGTCTCCTTCAAGTACTAGTATTATGTGCTACACGCTCACTTGCAGTTCTTTATAAAAGATACCTCTGCTAATTGATTGTCCTAACATTTCTCATTGAAAAGCGCTGTTGAAAAGCGCTGTATGGAACCATCTTGTGTATAAGATGTGCTTTTACAATGAATGATACTGGTTTTATATTCATACCATTATCGGTAATGAAGGGCATGCCACTTATCTTCCTCTCTTTCAATACGTTGACATGAGATCATAAAAGAGAAAAGAAAAGTGGAAAATATTTTCATATGCGTAACCTTAGTAACCCCAGGCACGCTTATAAAATGACGTTAGTATCATGTCGCTAGAGCATTGCTACGCGTAGAGTTTGACCTATAAAAAATCATTCAACGAAGAATAAAAGAGCTAACTCACGTCCGCTTGGGAGCAGACGACGCTTGCACACTCTTGTCATTATGTTCTTCACGGTATCATTCAACTCCCCACACAGTCGTCATGCCTTGTTCGTCTGTTTTGTGTAATGGTAGCTTGTAGACATCACTTGTTCAGTACAGTTCAGTTCAGTTCTGTTTTTATTTTCCATCCAACAAAGAGTGAAACAAAATACTATATAATATAGGCACGCGTAAAACAATCACGTTGTTTTATCACTTTCAATCAAGAAAAAAAGAAATACACAACGCAAAGTAAATCAAAAAAGTACATAATAAGTTATGATATAAATAGGACAATTAAGAACACCTATATGCATGCTTTGAAGGATAACAAAAAATATAAGTATAAAGAGTGGTCCACTAAAGAGCAAGGTTTGTAATGCATGGATCACTCAGACATGATAAATGAATATACATCATCATTATAAACAGTAATTATTTTGAAGTACACAGAAAATACAATTTCAGGCATATCTGACAATGTTAAAGTTGCAGGCACTACACTCAAGTTCAAGTTCAAGTGTAAATTCATGTTTGCAGACAATGTTTAAGATTGCAGACAATTGTTATACAAGTATCTATATGTTCTTGATGCACTTTAGGTGTGTGCACATGATGTCATGATTAAACTGTGCATCAATACAAGGGTTTTCTGGTGAAAGCAGAACATTATCAATGGATTTTAGGTCTATAAGGGATGTAGATGTAATAAAAAAGACATTATATCATAAAACATGGTTTCAAATCTGAGAAGCATAATGCTAGGGACTTTTGCATTAGTATTACCTGCCATTCTTTCAAATTCAATTCAAAATTATTTGAAATGATCTAAACATGCGGTCCTCTATACTCCTCCTAATTCTTGTAATGTCCTGTGGAATATGCAGATCATATTATGAAAGGTTTAGGTTTTACAGCGTTATTTCATTTCCATTTCATTTCATTTTTATTTCATTTTCACCAGAAGTATAAAGGACAATATGTAATTTATTTATATACAAGTCAAATACACAACTCAAATATACTCATCAAATCACGGTCATCAAAAGCGATGTCCTGTTACCAGGTCAGCAGTGTCAATGAATCAATTACTATCTATTCTATTCACCCATCCGTGTGTCTATAAGAACACGATAATCATGCTTGTGATGCTTTCTTTGAGTCAACAGGGATACACGGTCTTCTAGAATCATTGAAATGTTTCTGGGTGCTAATCTCGACAGTGGAACATAGGTCCCCCATTTCCTTGTTTTTGTATTCCGCGTCAGACGTAGATGACCATTCTTCAATCATGATACGCCGTGCTGGGCATATCATTGAAGACAAGCCTTCACTGTTCATCCCGTCGTAAAATAGTGGAGAGCTTCGAGTTTCAATTCTTAAGCCCGGTGGAAGCAGATACGTATCCACTTGTCTGTCGACGTCGTCATCCGTATCAAAACAAATGCCATGAAGCGACGTCGACAGTGCTTGGCCCCTTTGCTGTAATCATCCCTCGTACCTAGTTAAGTTTGTTTGCAGAAGACTAATACACGCCGCTGTTTGAGCTCACTCTGTCGACAGACATTTCAGTGGCATGCAATTGATGTCAAAAGACTACACACTAGCAGGGATTTACTCGAGACGCCAGGAACAACACGCGAGACGCAGCTGATGGCACACACTGCAATACTCGCCCGCAAGGCAACGTTTATATCTTATTTTGATACTTATTTTACAAGAAAATGTGAGAGCCGTACATTATTACATTTCATATTTCATTGTCAACTGTAACGATCTGCATGAAATCTGTACGCCTCTCTATTTCAGGCAATGTCGATTTGGTCACAACATCACAACATCTATTGTCACAACATAGTCACAACATTTATTGTATATCAGATCACAGCATTTTTCTTGATTACAATGTTGCATTGGTCTCGTGTAATTACGTGTATCAAAATATCTTACTGCGACTGCATTGTTGTTGGAAATGAAATAGAATAAATGAAATAAAAACTCCATTTGCGGATGGGGTAGGACATTCATTAAACGTTGAAAAATATTTGTTTTATATCTTATCTATTTTGATAGCTGCACTGAATTACTTGAATGCCTTCCTTCGCAAGGCTACCTGCATCATTAGTGACGTTCTGCTCTGGATACACGGGAAAGGAAAG
Source organism: Diadema antillarum (assembly GCF_040938485.1). Taxonomy (NCBI): domain Eukaryota; kingdom Metazoa; phylum Echinodermata; class Echinoidea; order Diadematoida; family Diadematidae; genus Diadema; species Diadema antillarum. The sequence continues at coordinate 539,068 of NW_027271943.1, read as the reverse complement.
CGGAATTTCTCTGCTCCAAGCGACAGCGCGAAAGTGAAATCGGCCTTGACAGACGACGGTAAATACTTGTAAATCGCAGGTCCGCCATTCACACGGCTTTGTTTCCCGCATCTTGTAAACAGGCTCCTGGATAAAATGGCGTCACGGTGTTTGACAAACATCGACCGGAAGAGTCCAAAACAGCACCACGTCGCACAAGGCTGACACTGCGTGGCGACCTCGTGACGGCAAATGTCGCCTAAACTTACAAATATCCAGCCAAGTGAATCATTGGTCGACGGCGTCTCTCAGCTTGTAAAGTCGAGCTCCTTTTTTTTCGAACCATGCAGATTGTAAAAGAACTCAATCAAGCATGGGACCAATAATACCGTAATGGCTTGTATTAGATTTAGAACACTTTGATGATATTCTCATGAAGAAATTTGTGATGAATTTCTATGAGGAAAATCAAATGTGTTAGTATTCAATCATCGACAAAACAGCACTAGCTAGTTCTGATTCAAGAAATGTCGTTCTGTACCACTCACGAATGGTATTGTTATCTTTTGCCGTTCATAAAACGTGGCGCCGTACCTGTAGTAGGTCATGTGTGGGAAGCTCGAGTGTTTCTCAAGACAATGTAAAATTGTTTTGTGTTTTTGTCTTTGAGGAGGGAGGGGAAGGGCAGATAAAAAGTTGTTTGTAACGAGTCGCCATGGAATAACAGACGTAACTGTGAACAGGAGCTTAGATGAATTCCGTTCACAATTTGTATCCTTGCCATGTAGTGATCTAGTTCATTTTTTTCCTTTCATGGGACTATAGTATTTCGTTTCTTATGTTTGTAATTTGATTTAATGAAGTAACAAAGTTTTATGGCGTACAAGTAAAACGTGCATCAAGCTATCTATAGTATTTTATTCTCTTTTCGGACCACAGAAATATCCAGATTTAAAGATTTTAGTGGCCCGAATGGGTAATCAGAGGGGGAAAAAAGGATCACTTGGAGTTCCGCTATATGGTGTTGTAATAAAGACAATGAAAGGGATTATGAGAATAGGATTATCATGGCCTTGCATGACATGACAATGAATTTAGAGGACTATTTTTTTCCCATGGATGTAGATCACAGTATTCAAAATTGAAAGAGGCAAAGTATAGTTTTTTTAATGGATTCGGTGGAAAAAAAAGTCAAGAGTATTTTTTTTTTTTTTAGGGGGGGGGGTTCATCATTATTATTGACGACGTATTGATGACTTCCCCAAAGTAGAAGTAAGAAATAGAACAAGGAAAGATGATCTACCTTTAACCTTACCTTTACCGTACGTTTGATACAGGCTTAATCACCGATGATGGTTTAAGTACTTTTTTTTCTTCAATATGTTCTATTTGTGGCTTTTAATCCACGAATGTGTGAAGAACCAATATCCAAACTATGAAACTTTAACGCAGAGACGTATCGCAAGTAGAAACCTTTTCGTGAAGTGATATATATATAGCTTTTGCTAGATTAGAAACTGTATAATTAATGCGGTGATTTCCACGCGGCCTTTTATTGGCATTGTCTGTACCTAGCTGGGAAGGTGTACTTTCGATTGGCCCCTGGATAATGTGACGTGCGAGCGTCTGTGATGATACAGCTGTGATTGAAGTGGTAGACAATATGTGAGAGATCCATCGGCTATGAGCGAAGTCTTTTACCTGACCTGTTAATCATATCGCTCAAGCCTTCCTTCCTTTTTAATAAAATAATACTGTTCATGAGACATTTCTTTTCCAGTCTTTTATGTCTGAAGTCTGTTGTGCTGTGTCTTTATGTATGTTTAGTAGGCCTATATGTCTGAGAATATTATTGGTATTTTGCTGTTACTTTTTAATGACGACATTGAAAAAATATGATCGGGTTTTTTTTTTTTTTTTGGGGGGGGGTGAATAAATATGGTTGAAATGTGAAGAAAGAGTTTGATTTTTTCACCAACCATAACTTAAAAGAAATTTCAAGACACCCACAGTAGCAACGCATCTTGTCTATTGGGTGAACACACTGAAAGGAAATGAAATGTTAGAGCTGCTGAGAACTGCTTATGATCAAAATCGCCGATTTTGATTTGATATTCCTTATAATCATATTTGACCATTGCACGGTTTATATTTCACACTAAACCTAATATTCTTTTTATTACACTACAGAGGGTGGAGAAGCTGCAAGGGGGGGGGGGCGTAGCAATGAAACCAACGTAAAACTGTTTGTCACGTGCAAGCATTCATAGGCAGAGACATATTATCAAAGCCTGTCACTGAGATGTTTTGTAGTCTGTACGAATCATATAGAAGGAGGAATGATAAATGTTGATTACATGGGATCGATGTCTAATTCTTCTCCGAAGCTAGCTGTAAACAGAGTTTTGTTGATGATATACGTACAGGAGGTTGCACATGTACTCTATAAATCTATTCTTGTTTTTGTGCTTGCAATTACCGTTTCTTAACCCCCATCACCATTTTCTTTTTCAGAGCAGGTTGTTCTTTTATACAAATAACACTGCGTTGAATCTTGGCAGCAGACCAAGGATTTTAAATCTGGAATTGCTGAACATCTATCATTCTTCATAGAATCCAGCCTCCACGAAATTACCAACGAACCGAGCTGATTGTGCGCTCGGATGCATGCCTCCAGTCATACCAATTGCTGTAAAAGCCTACAGCGAGTTGAACAAGTGCTCCCAAATGCAAAGAAATACATGAGTTGACGGAATGAACACAGTGAACAAAACATTGATGCATCGCCGCTGCAAAAGGAAACAAAAGCAGCCAATATGTCACCAAATAGTAAATGTTCACTTGTTCAAAGCAAACCAAACTCAATTGTATTTTCATAAAGGCCGCGAGAATAAGTCTTATTGAAAAGGTTTCTTGCTGTTGTACTACAAAAAAAAAATGAAAATAATGCGCATTACAAAAGCCCGTTGTTGCTTTTGTTGCACTCGTTATATTTTATATATTATGTCTCTTACATTCTTGACTGAAGTTTCCGTCATACGTGCATTGAGTAAAAACAGCAACAACAGCAACAACAACAAAAACACGTTATAGTATCTCTTCAGCATGTGCAATCTCTGGTTGTTTTATTTGCAGGTCCGTAACTGATGGGGAAGGGGGTTCAAACGATTCACGGCCCCTCCCTCCACTGGCGAGCAGGGACCGCTTGGGCAAAGACCTAGAACATGCACATACAGACTGACATACGGAATAAGAAGAGATAGAAATGCAACAATTTAACCATTCTTATTATCCTGAATACTAATTTATTTTCTTTCTTTCTTTCTTTCTTTCTTTTTTGATTGATCAGTTTACAATATTTCACCCAAAGTGTACACCATATCCTTGAATTTCAATTCTAGAATTGCAAAAGATCCCTCGCTTTCGAGATGGGGTACCTCCCTCTCCCACACCCTCCTCCCGCGTGGCAGTTGTTGCGCTGAAATATTAGTTTGGTCTCTGTATGACATGCCCCATAAAAGGCAAAGGGGCAAATGTTGCATGCTTAATGCTGATGTAGTCGTCGTGTGAAGTGCGTGTTCCCCTTCCTCGTCCCAACCCTCCCCCACCCCACCCACCTCATGCGTCACCCATCTTGATAAGATTCGTTAAAGTGTATTGCGAGTACAAGAGTGCAATTTGGCGCCCGGAGCTCGGCGACATTACAGCAATTGGCAGACTACAGGAGAGTACGACACAGGCATTTTATCACTACTCTGCCATGACTAGATTTATCGTTGTCCCCAGCAGACTATTCGGAAAGCAGACTTTACGTAGCCTAGGATGACTATCGATTAACTGCGTCATGACGCCAATAAGGTGAGACAAAAACGGTTCTTTTTTCCTTTGAAATTATCATATTAAAGAGCAAAGACAGCTGTAAATCGAAGACACTTCCAAGATAAACTTTTTTACCCAGAATACTTCAGAACAAACGGTGTAAAGCATAATGGTTCTATGCCATTCAATCATTGTAAATAGGCCGGGGCTAGTCTTCATCAGGAAAAATCTAGGTACCACATATAGTTGTGACCTATAATCAGCGCTTTTATTCACTTTTACTCATAAACATTTTACGGGTTATTATATAGATACAATATGTTTCTCAGTTCAAAAAAAAATTGAAATGATGAAATTAAATATTGTCTTATATGACTACCAAAATGTATCATTGAATCATCGCATTATTGTGATTTCAAAATTTTTCCAAAGATGACGGTAAGTCTGCCTATAAGGAACACTTCGAGAGACCAAACTAACCAAAAGCGTTAATAGATAACAATATGTCTAGAAAAGATGCTGCCATGAAGGTGTGACATTAAAGTTTGAGACGACGAATGAAAGCTCACTTTGTGTATTTACTTAGTTTGTGAAAGATCGGACTGATAATCATAGTTGCTGTAACCAGCCGTCTAGTATTGTACTTTGTTCAAGATGACAGTGAAATGTGCTTGAAATTACTAGAACTGAATACTAGTACCCCCACCCCGCCCTCGCCTTTTCTGTCCGAGGTTATTCTCGTTAAAATGTATAGTGCTTCTGGTTAACATGTCATCGAAGTGTTTGCTTATTATTTGAGTATGACATGTTTACGAAACCAGAATGATGCATTGAGCTGACAGACGGGCTATTAAGCAGAGCTATACGTTCTTGTTTGAAGTGTGTAGTTTGTCTGTTTTCTGAGAAATGATGGTCATCGACCACTACGCAAACTTTTACGCGTCGTGACGTCATGGACGTCCCAGCATTTTGGGAATCGCCAACGCGATGACCAGGAGGAAATGTTGACCATTACTGGTTCTCCAATCTCAGGATCAAGGACGCCGATGGGACTCTCTCTCTCTCGATTGCTTGTGATGTGCCTCTTCTTGAGATAAGGGAAGTAGGAAGAAACATCCAAGTCGGTAGCGCTAGTAGAAAGATGTTTGTCGGTATATGTTTGAAAGACACATCCATTACGGCTTTCAAATGAGACACAGTTAGTTCAACCATGCAGCATCTACGTGAGATCGCGTTAATAGTTAACAACTTCAAAGGTACTTATCATCCATTCCTGAACGTCGACGACAAAATCATATCGAGATCGTTTCTGTGGAACCAATGAATAAACGTGAAAACTGTGACAGCTAAAGCCTATAATAAAATGATACCGGAGGACGACTTTATTCATATTAAAAACCCACCACATCAACAAATACATGCAGGCAAAATAATGACTTAATCAAACCGAAGTATGGATAAATCAACAGACCTGTGAAAAGTTGAGGGAGTTTAAAACAAATACGAAGGTTATCAACCTTAGAATATAATCTAGGCGCCGTGTGCGATATTCTTGAAACGATGGTTGATTAGATTGATGTTGTTCATTTTCTCTTTTGATATATGATTACGGTGTCTCAAGTTTATAGCTGTTGCCTAGCAGAAATATCTTCTCTTGAGCTGCAAATGGAGATTATCTCATACGATGATCTATGTTTACACGTCCAACAGAACAGATGCAGTCAGTGCAGTTACTTGACAATGCATGAAGACTCTTCAAATCTGCGTATGTCATCCAGATTTTTGTTCCTTTTTAATTGATTTTTAGATATCGATTCACCCACAGATCGTTTTAGTTTGGAAGTTGTTCCCATCGATTTTGGAAGCAGGCATTTTGACGAATGAACTATTTCTGGTTTTAACGCTTTATTTGATAGCACATTAGATTGTAACGGCATGAGAAAAGTAGACACAACTTGATTGGCAACATAGTGCGATGACCTCTATACATAAGCATTTTGAAGAATGAACTATTCCGTTTTAATAGCACACCATGTTGTAACGGCGTGAAAAGAAGAAACTTGATAACACATTGCGATGACGTCAATTCGTTAGCATTTTGATAAATGAACTATTTCTGGTTTTATTTGCATATCAAATTGCAACGGCATTAGAAGAAGCAACCTGGTAAAACTGTGCGTTGATGTCAATATGTTAGCATTTTGATGAATGAACTATTTCTGGTTTTAATAGCACATTAATTTAAAACGACATGAGAAGGAGCAAATTGGACACACAGTGTGATGATTTCAATTACACGGCACGTAAAATAATTTTAAGAGCACATTGAATTGCAACGGCATGAGAAAAAAAAAACAACTTGGTAAAACAGTGCGTTGATGTCAATACGTCATACATTTTGTTGAATTAATTATTTCCGGTTTTAATAGCACATTTGATATGCAATGGCATGAGATGATCCAACTTGGTAGCATAGTGCGATGATGTCAATACGTCAGCATTTTGATTCAATTCAATTCAATTCAATTCATTTACTTTTCATTCTTCTTTTTTTCAACAAAACATAACGCATAATATATTTGGAATTACATCATAAACATAAACATTTGACTTTGTAAAAGATAAATGATACAAATAAACAAAAGAATGCATACTGGCAAAAAAGTACAAAGTTATGCTTCAGTTGAGAAAAAAAAAGAACTGAGAGGTCCACTAAAAAGCAAGCTTGTATGTTGTGAACCACTCAAAAAATGAACAAACTTATGAAGGAACTATTTCTAGTTTTAATAAACTTGATGACAACAAACTTGATGACAACAAACTTGATGAAGGAACTATTTCTAGTTTTGATTAATTTCTAGTTTTAATAGCAAGCTTGTATTTCTAGTTTTAAAAGCAAGCTTGTATGTTGTGAACCACTCAAAAAATGAACAAACTTATGAAGGAACTATTTCTAGTTTTAATAAACTTGATGACAACAAACTTGATGACAACAAACTTGATGAAGGAACTATTTCTAGTTTTAATAGCACATCAAGTTTTAACGCCTTTAGTAAGAGCAACAGTGCGAAGATGTCGATAACACGGTACCTAAAATATCCTCTTCAGCGACAGTACCAAATTTTCTCCGAGGGCCCAGCCATCATAATCACCCGAGCTCTCTCAGTCAGCCATACGTACTCCTTGATCAAGAACTACGTGGGGGTGACACAGCTTATCCAAGGATGTTTATTACTGACTCCTGCTTTTTCAATGTTTCAGAATGCTTTTTGTGTTTTTCTTTTTACCTTATCAGTGATTTATCCATGAATTTCACTTATCATATTTTGTAATGTTGATATATGTATATTGCACTTATATCTCCAGTAAAAAAAAAACCACAAAAGCAAATGGATTTACATGTTTATTTGTTTGTTTGTTTGTTTTTTAATATGAAAAATTAATCGGATTGAATTAATGAAAACAGACAGGATTCGACACTAGACCTTCCGTTTAGGATTCCAAAGACTGATTAATAGTCAGAACACCGTCTTTTATTATATTCTTGCAATCTTATTATGGACAGCGACTGGCTCTTACAGTTCGTTATTTCGAAGTTCGTTATTCCAACTGAAGTGGAGTGAACTTCACTGAAGTGAACTGACGAGAACAGAATGAACTGAAGAAAAATTTTTTATATCTAAGATATAATTCAGAAAATTAAGTAAGGTTCGCTATCATGGAGCTTTATTATTCAAAAAAAAAAATGAAAAAAGTTCGTCATTCCGAAGGTTTCGTTTATAGACAGAAAACGAGTAAAGCTTCGTAATTACGAAGAATCGGGAGTACGCACCATTTTTTTTTTTTACATTTTCGCATATAACGAACCTTCTTAATAACGAACCTTCGGATAAACGAACTTCGGAATGACGAACCTTCGTATAAATAAATGAACCTTCGGAATAACGCCACAAGTATTGTTCAGATTAACGAACGTCTCGGTATACGGAATTTGTGTGTTTAGGAGTAACGAACCCTTCGGAACTACAAACCATATTTCATTTTCGAATGAGCGAACCTTCGAAATAACGAGCATCGCCAATTATGTGGGCAGGCACGAGGTGGGAATGGTAGAGTACTTTAATTGACTTGTTGATGGAGGGTGTAGGGAGAGGGCGGGGGAGAGAAAGAAAGAGAAAGAGATGTAGAAATAAAGAGAGCATACAAGGAATAAAATGTCTAGTGGGGAAAGAACGAGAAAGGTATAGAGACTCTAAACGGTGATAGGTGTGCGATGATGACGAGAGCGTAGGTGGGTATGACGACGCCGAGTGTGGAGGAAGGTAATGAACGGGCAACGAACTTTTACATAATGTATCTTGTTTGTTATTCCGCGCTCGTCAAACTTGTCGAAAACCCCATGGGATTGGGGGTTTGCCATGACGCGCCGCGGACAGCGATGGAGGCGATGCCTTGCGTGTGAATTTCCAACCCCAGCACGCACTGCTGAAGTGGTGTGTGCCTGAGATGAAAACCCGCCCTATATCTCCGTGTCATTTGGATACGTAGCTGCTGCCCAGTACTGTTCATGTGGGCTAATGACCTACCATTAAGAAATCATGCACAAGTGCTCACAAAAAACATTACTCATGCATAAGTTGCTGGATTAAGAAAAACAAAAACAAACAAGTGACCAGTACAAAATAGCATAAACCAATCAAGAGATAACTTCTCAACGTAAGTGATTGATGGATAAAGAAATTGTAACATGGTGATAATGATCGTTTAGATTTGTGCTTCATTTTAGATTCTTACATAGAATCTATCTCTATCCGTCCAAGACTCTATCCATTGTTTTAAGGTTAATGGAAAGCATGGCAATGTTGCTCGACGGTTTGCACTGCCAGACAGAACTTCAAATCCTCTCCTTACGATTCAATTCTATTTGATTATCATTATTTTTGTGCGGGTAATACTGAAAGAAAAAAATCACACGAACTCGTGTAAACTATATACCTGAACGGGGATTTTTTTTTTAAATTGATTTATGTTAATTCATCAGTACTCATCCATATCAATATGCTTTCAGCGAAGTACACTATAGCATGTACCCTGATTACATTGTCGTAATTACACAGGGTTACAGCTCGTTATTCCGAAGTTTCGTTATTCCGAAGGCTCTTTAGTCCGAAGATTGGTTATTCCGAAGGTTCGCTATTCCGAATTTCATTTTCGGATTAACGAACCTCTAGGCATAGGGAATTTGCGTGTTTCGGATTAACGAACCTTCGGAATAGCGAACCTTCGGAATAACGAACAGCACTTATTACACAGTCATCCAAGCAACAAAATCAAAACAGAAAAAACAAATTATGAATAATGATGAAAACCGTTTGTTCAAAACGAACTTTTCCTCCTCTATGACGAAAGAAGAAGAAGAAGGTATTCCTATCATAGTAAAGCAAAGAGGAAATTTCATGAATTAGAAAGGCCGGGGTGGGGTAAGGTGGGGTGGGGGGGGGGGGGGGTGGAGGGTAGCATACTCCTGAAAAGTGCGACCAAATGATGAATAGATTGCCAGACATAGGGAAGCTTGGTGGGGATTGGGTTGCGCTTCGGAGCGAGCGGACACTCGATCTCTTTCGAACCTGCAGACCAAACACCAAACACGACCGCACCGCAAACCGCGAAGATTTGTCCTTGTTCCTTTACCCTTAAGTGTCCTAAGTAACCTATCTCTCTCCATCTCAAAGTCTTCACCTTCTTGCCTGTCTGCTTGCCTCTTGCTGTTCGTCTGTCTCTGTCTGTCCTTTTGTCTGTCTTTCACTATCTCCATCTCTATCTCTATCTTTATCTCTCTCTCTCATTCCCTTTCTCAATCTCCGCATCTTTGGGCGACCCTAGATTTTTCGGTTTGTTGGGGGAGCAGAAGATTATTTCATTCGAATAATTATTAAGCGTGCCTAATCTTCGAAACGGCGAGGCAAACCGCAAACACGCAGCGCCTACTAGTCGGGTTTCACGTTACGAGCGGCCGACACGGACGCGCGCCAGTTTAAACATTCATGACTGAAGCTGGGATTCCTTTAAACACATGTTTTCACCTTTAACTTTTTTTATTCTTGACCATTGAAAGGTTTTCTTCTCCCTCTCCCTATTAGTTTCACCCACGAAACTTGTTCCTTACGAGAATCTCAAACCTATCTTTCTCGCCGAGGTACATGTTATGTGAAACAATATCTTCGTGTAATGGAATCGTCTGTTTGAATATTTATCATATTTACCTTTCACCCGAGAAGTGATTGTCCTAAACCGCTAATTCACAGAACCAATGCAAGATTCGTGCAAAAAAGTCGTCAATGGTTAGCCACCGGTGAGAAGTTTTTGAACACAGTCACTCGAGTGTTTTCGGACTGTCAAATGTCAACACAATACAGGGGTGGGTATACTAGAAATTATTAATGTATTTTCGCCTTCACAATGAATATGGCCTCTTTCCTCTCTTTCACATTTATATACTTGAAACGTTATAAACCATGGTCACATTTTAGCCCACATACAGGATTATTCGACATAACCTAGTTCGGTGTGAGAGAAGGCAATGTTTGAATATGAGCAGTCTACAGAGGTGTGAAAATGACTGTCATGTACACAAAGTAACTGATGTCCTTAGGGAATGATGATGACTTCTCTTTCATCGCATGTCCCAACAAAAGACGGCTGAGCATAAACGACGAAAACGTATTATCACGTGTAGCTCCTGTAAAATGATACTGATGATAATGATGTAAACGGCTACATTAAAGGCTGCAGAAATAACCTGCTGGTGTGTAATCAATTTACAGAGTCTTTACCCTCAGCATATTATTTGTTCGTGTGCAGAGAAATATTTCTGTCGACTGAACGAGAGTTAAGAATGAGGTTTTGGATGATTTCAAGATGTTAATCATTTTACCCCTTGTACCCTGACAAGGGGGGTTGTACGTCATCTAAAGAACAAAGAAACAGGCGTCAGATTGATTCACAGTGGGTGACTTTCATTAATCCAAAGGTTCGTTACTCCGAAAATAAAGTGAAGTTCGTTCTTCTGAAAGTTCGTTATTCCCAAGCGCATAAATTTCTTATTCCTAGAGGCTCGTTGATCCGATAATGAAAAAGGATTCATTAATCTGCACATTTGTGGCGTTATTCTGAAAGTTCGTTGTTCTGGTAGGTTAGTAATTCCAAAAATGACATAAGGATCGTTAATCCGAAATTGTAAATACGGTTCGTACTACGACGTTTGTTTGTTTGTTTGTTTGTTTGTTTGTTTGTGGGTTTTTTTGGGTTGTCCTTTTATATTCCACCTTGTGTTGTCCTTTTTGGTCAAATTACATTTAAAATACATGTACTTGAAAGATTTACGTTATTTGTTCTATGTGTATGTGCTCTGTTCCTTCGGTTAAAAAAAGTAGAATTGTTACAAGGCGTAATGTTTAGAGGTCGTTGTCCAAGTCAAGCGATTTGCTTATTGATAACGGTCTCCTCCACCTTTATACTTAAAGATTTGTCATAAAATATATGTATTATATATTTATCATTCACATGATTATTGTATTTGTAATGAAAATTCTTGTTTTTATTTTCATGACTTGTGAATAATGTTTGATAATATCGTACTTATTTTTCTTTTATATACAAGTGGAGGAATAAAACTTACTAAAACTGATACTGATATACTAACGAACCATCGGAATTGCGAGCCCCTTTTCACTCCGGATAAACGAACCTTCGTAATAACGAACTGTAACCGATTGCAGCATAGTGAACGATACGAATGGGTTGACGGTTTCCTTCTCACATGTAACTTATATTACACACATGAGCACACTGTCAACAAAACAGCAGCTGGTATTGCCAGCGATCATTCAGTTGTGCGTAGAATTCACAAGGGATGTTTTACGATTCTGAAAATGTATTTCAATTCTTCCGAGACATACGTACATTTCTAGATAGAGTGTTTTAAGCCGTTTTGAGCCTGGTGCATAAATAGGTACCTGTTAGGGTAGAAAGCATCACTTCATACCTTTGACTTTAGATCCACGTTTTCTCCTACTAAACAGAAAACATAAATAAATAAAAAACAGAGCCATCTACAAGTAGGGTAGTTCCTTTTCAACGGTGATAATCGTAACACGTAACAATGGAATCCCAATACTATTGGTATAATCGCCTCGTACGTCCGTTCAGAATTCCTTGCGTGGCGCCACCTGTAGTGGTTAAAACTCGGTAATGGCGTTTCCCTTTTCAATCTGAGGCGCCGGTTGTAATGACATTCGCAAGCGTGGATGGACGTATAGGCATGAAATGAGTCTGGGTTCATGGCTACTGAAAGGAGAGATAGAGAGAAAAAAGGGGGAGAAGGGGGCAACAGGGCACTGCAGAATATCGGTAGGACTTGTAATCTTGAATCTGTGATTTCATTTTCCTGTAAAAGATTCCAGCAGTTCCCTTTGTTCGATATCAAGTTGGGTGCACAATATTCTGATGATTGAAACTTTGCAGGACATTACGGCTGTCAAACGTTATCCTACTTTACAAAACATATTTTGTAAGTTTCTAGACTCTTCCTCTCTCCTACCATTACGTGAGATAGAAAATGATGGAGCACATGCTACAACTGTAGCAACGTAATTTCTCGATTTAGGCGTGGTGAGCATCCCAGATTTTGTCGTACGTAAGCATTAATTCCATTGCCTATTACCTCTAATATGGCTTCATGAATGCTATGATACCGTGTACCCTTGTCAGATTTAGAGTAAAAATATACCAGACTCGTTGGGTGCAGCTGCGTTATTTCCTATTTCCTGTGGGAACGAAATACATTTCTCAATTAATCATGTTGTTGAGTAACTGCTCATAGAGTCTTCTGTTGAAGGACGTGGAGCCTGTGCATGTTATTGCAGCAGTTTGTTCGTGATGTTATACGAGCATTCTATCATTCTACTATTCAGCTATTAAGGGATCATTAACATTTCGTTGTAGGGGTCTCGGAGACACCTTATAAACACGCAAACAAAATGAGAGTATCAACTGGCAAACTCTACAATTTACTTTTTTTATCGCACAGATTAAAGAGAGATTATAGATGTAGTATATTCTGAAGTATATCGCATTCAATAGACAAAGGTGGGCTGATATTTAAAGGACCTATAACAGAGAATTACAACATTTGAAACATAGACAAAAAAGATGTAAGAAAATGTCCCCTGCAGAACTCTGTTCGTGCCTTGAATGAGCTTTCGGCTTGAATTGTCCTCTTGTGGCTGATAGAGACCTTTTCATTTTGAAGAATCGATCTTCAGCCATGGCTCGGAGGTATTACGTCATCGAATAGGGTTATTTCCGGACTAATCGACAAGAGCTGTGAGAGAGTGATTCTGATCTTACGAAAGCACCCCATGATCTTAACATTGACACGGATGGATAAGGGGTAGGTGTTATGTAATTTTTCATCAAGTGTTTCATTCGTGCCGATTCCAGAATATCGAATTGTCCACTTCCAAGGTCGGCACGCATCGGACTTCATGCTCGAAATACTCTGCTATTCAATAAAGCGAAGAGTATTGCGACCACTCGCAAAGGCTGCCTGGGTTATTGATGATCAATAGTCATGTTCAGTGCTTTCTTTATAATTTACTGGGCACGAGCTATTGCATAAGCTCCCAAATCATGCGAGTAGTCATAGCCATCAATCTATTTCTCATTTCACTGTGCTCTCTTTTTTCTTTAAATATTTTACTTATTGGGGTTAGAGGAGGAGGAGAGAAGGAGGAGAAATATATCAACATTTATTGTGACAGGAATATTGATCATCGAAAGAGGCACTAGGCAGTCTCGACTTCTGTTCTTGGTATTATTGAAGGAATATGTATAAGTATATTATTTTGAGAATCCAGCATAACAACGACGACAGCTGCCGTTGCTTCGCCTTGATAAAATTCCCAAAGCTTTTGCTCTTGTAGCGTTTCTTGTTGCCGGCAGTTTAAAGGTATTGTTTACCATTGGGAGCAGTGATTTAAAACAAAATGTTCGAGTTATCACACATTTGATGCATATGTGTATGTCAATTGTATAAAAAAAATCTTACTATATAAGAAAATCGCAATAAAACCTAAAATATAACGAGATATTACTAAGCCTGTCTTTCTCAATTTGATTTGATTTGATTTATTTCTGCATTCAATGAGATACAAATTGTATACAAATTTTAAAAGCACAAAGACAAAGAATAGCAAGTGCAGTGGAAATAAATCGATAACAGTACACAAATAGATACACATAAGTGATTGCATTGAGCAGTATACATACACCAAAACATGAAATAAGATATACACCATTTTTCAGTAAACAACAGAGATAATTGAATGCAGGAGACCACCATCGTAAGCGATTAAGCTTGAAATGGATGGGGGCCTCAATCATAACTGTAGACGGTTTATACTAGAAGGAAATTTTACGATAACTATTGTTCACATTTTGTAAGCCTGTCTATGACAATATACACTTAACATTGATTATACTGATTAATATTTTACATTGGTTGTTTCTACCCCTCACTCACATTTCAGAACTATTTTGAAGCACGAAATCTGGGTCTTTGCTTTACCTGCAAATGGTATACTAATATTTTTAATTGCCGAGGTAATGGCATTAATATAGCAAGCTCGTAGTTCAGCTTGAGCAGAAAGATAAAAGAAATGGCATTTGTATACCAACAGGCATGTTGGTGTTTTTTTTTAATTGAGATGAAACATCTGTGATGGAATGATACCTCATGGTATCCTTATACATAGCACGTGCCAACACGTCCATCTTACAGCAACAATTAGGTGCACATCAAAGCCTTCTCTGTTTGAACATGAATTCCATACGTCGAGCAAGCGTATGCATTACGTTGGGTTGCAAACGGGTAAAGTGTCTGAACAACTGAGAAAAGAAAGGAAGTCCATTTCTAGTAATTGTGTATGCATGAGCTATTTACAAACTGTCTTATCAGCTGACATAGTATTCAAAACTGGGCACGGTTGATCAGAAGTTACCGTTATTGGATAGCGCACACACAGCTGCTTGGTTCATTTCACAAGCTAATGCTTCGCAGTTGTGTATTTATTGGCCAAGTTGCATATAGATCTGTCAATGAACACACACACATTGAGAAACGCATTTTGTGCCGGGATCTGTGCACGCAAATTTCTTAATATGATTATCTCTTGGGATTTTGTGTAAAAGACCTCGCGCTGGGAAAGACGACGCCAACAAGTCAGAATCGTCAGAACTTCCGTAATAAATTCCACAGCAATGGTACTATAAACCTGCATGCAGCCTTGTAAAAACCATGGGAGGTGAATTCCCCCCTCTCTCATATCTCTACCGTTAAAAATAACAAACACACATACACTCATGAAACAGACAAACAAAAAAAGAAAAGAAATCCGCCACGCCAACGCATCGCTTTGTATCTCAAGCAATGGCAAGAATTAAAGAGTGTCACATATGCACAGGAACAATATTGACGTGTATCGTTCAGTTGTTTCACAATTTAGATTCAGAGAGTGAAATAAAAGCTACACAACATCCTGCATGACATGCAGTACACTACACAGAGTGTACCTGTACAGAATGTAAAACATTGACATCTTATGATATAACTGATCGTAACATGTAAAAGGGAATACACATTATATTTTTGAGGTCACAGAATGCTAAGAGTAGGAATTCTCAATAGATTACTTTAAATTTTTCAACTGGTTTGCGGCGAAATTCTCTGAAATTCAGTCATTTGGACTGCTCTCCGAGCAGCCTTGAAATGTGGTATGCTAGTCTATGATTATTTATGAAATGCCATCAATTGTGTGTTTCTGCTTTAATATTTTTTTTTTTTCGATGAGAAGAGAGAAGTGGGATACGTGTACTATGGAACGCTAGCTGAAAATAATGAGGGGACCTTTTTCATTCGTTCAATTATTCTCAGCGAGGTTTCCACACTGGAATCATTGAGTAGCTGTTTAAGTTCATTGTTTGTCATGCTCTTAGCTGGGGCTGTTGCTGGGAAGTGGCGATTAGCTGGTCAACATCCCTATTTGTCCTGTACTGGTTTCGTATACAGTCATTCCTTTTGGTGAGTGCAATAATTGACTCAAGTTCAGGCTCTTCCCCTTTCTTCTCTTTCCTCATTTTTTTTTCTTATAGAGAAAGAGAGGACAAGAAGAGAGAGAGAGAGAGAGAGAGAGAGAGAGAGGGAAAGAGAAAGGGAGAGTGGAGGGGAGAGGAATGGAGAGAGGAAGAAAGAAAGACAGACAAACAAACAGACAGAAGGAGAGGAAGAAATGGCAGGGGAGCATCCTGCGCGTCTGCTTTGGAAACTACATACCCCCTGCATAAATACCGATCGTTCCGAATTCGACGTTTTATACAGCCAGTGATTTTAGACCCACAGGAACGGCTGCTCGTAGTTCGTTATGATTACTATAGCTCTCCGCTAATGGACGTGGGATGCCATTGGTCGTAATACCCTGCAAGAGGGAAGCGATGGATTGTTGAAATGACTAGAAGATATATGTCAGTCTTCTTCTTCTCTCAAACCAGGGAATCAGAGGGCGAGATTTTCTTGAAACCCGCCTCATTCCCGCTGTCGCTTTAAAGTCAGTCGTGACTATCATTAAAGTGGACATCGCTAGCCATCATTCATATCAATCAGTGTATCGCCGTTGTTAGACACTACAATAAAAATGTAGCATTTTTTAAAGTAGAAAACGGTTACCAATTTCATCCGACGGATGATTACAATTGATATGTTTTTCTCTCAGTCAAAATACTGTATTTGTTCGCAATGATCAGATAATTGGCTAAAGGCCTCGAACATCGGCTTGCTTACCAAAACCTTAACCACACATTTATGAGGCCTAGTTCACATGACCGACATATCCTGCATTGGAGTGAACTATTATCTTGTGAAGTACATGTATAGTGTTCTTTGAAGACATAGTTTACCATTTGCAGATGAAACAAAAAACCCAGCTTTAGTGCTTTAGAATAGTTCTAAGATGTGCGTTATATAGCGATAGAAACAACCAATGTAAAAATTGAGTCAGTATAATTAATGTTAAGTAGTGTTGAATATACAAAATGTGAACAAGAGTTACATCACATAAAATGTTTCCAGACTAAACCGTCTACATCATCTATGGTTTATTTAGAAGAATAGTGATATCTCCTTATATTTTAGGCTTTATTGCTAAATTTCTTACATGGTAGGATGCTTTGTGATACCACTGACCTACACATATGCATCGAATGAGATATCTCGAACATTTTTTTTTTTTTGAATTACTGCTCCCAATGGTAAACAGTACCTTTAAACATGTACTGAAATTTCAAATCTGAAGAACTAGGTGCACCTTCTCACAGTGTCAGCACGAGGGTCTGCCACAATGGTTGGCATGGTAACATGAACAAAAACAGCTCATCTTCTGTTGAACAAATTTAAATGAGTACAAGCGTAATAACCTGCATATATTAAAGGATGGCCGATTCGCGAATCGTAAAATTCGCACTGAAATTACAGGCCGACACAATAATTTCATAGCTAAAATGATTGACTTTAATTGCATGAATTGGAACAGAGAAGTCTGAGCATTAAGAAACTGACCTTGTGTTAAGAAAACTGACAGTGTATTGATATTTAAAGTGTGATACGAAGTGTACATTTTCTTTTTTGGTCAAATGCACGTATATATGATCAAAATGCCCTACTAAAGCTTTCATGCTTCTGTTAAGAACTGCGCTTGTAGATTCAATGAATTGGGACACATTACGACGCATACTACATCAGGCTGCACTTTATGTATTGTTCTGTAATTTCATACACGCGTACTGATGACCGTTGCAAACATCACGCAATACTTCTGTATAGTTTCGACTCCAACGCAAGCATCTTTTAGACTATTACACAAAAAAAAGAACTGAAGAATGATTACCACTGTGAAATACTGCCGTATATTAGCAAAAGTGAAATTTTGCATTACCATCGGATTACAGTGAAAATATCTTCGATAAGTTGAAAAAGCTTAGCAACTCCATTTACAGGTCTTTACCTTAATTTTTAAGGCTCGTTTTTTCTCTCTCTCTTCATTTATATCCGGTATAAGGTGATTTTACAGGTGCAGGGTACACGTATACTGAAGGCTCGATTTTCGTTACGGTTATCTGGGCTAAATGCCGTTTAAAGCTGTTGGATTTTCGCGTATATTTGGGGCAATTCCGCATTAGTAAATACTGGCGAGGATATATGCCCCAAGCCAGGCGACGCGATCGACAATGATCGACGGTAAGTGCACCGCCAAAAGTCTGCGGCTGTAAATCCACGGATATCTAAAAGTTTTAACAGAGTACATGGACACTGTTGTTTGTATCCATCTGCATACCGGAACTATTTTCATTGTAATCAGATAGGTGATGCAAAATTTCACTTCAGCTCTACGGTACCAATTTCACTGTGGCAATCATAGGTATTCCTTGAGTATTACATGTTTTACTAGCTCTGCTTTTCAGTCGATCACTCTTATCACTTGTCACATTTACTTTTTTTTTTTGGTCACTTACCTTGCAAAGTATACATTGTTTTACTGGTATTAAATTCATTTGTCCATATATTAGTGTTTTTTTTTTTAATATACCTTATCATACACTTTGAACTGAACTCGTTTCTTACAGATTATTGAAACAATATGGTTTGTGAAATGCGTGAAATGCATGCATGCTTTGAATTATATCTAAACTATTAACTTAATTTAATTGCATTGATCTGAAAAAACTACTATCATAATCACTATCATCTATATAGTTTTATTGTTATGATTATCACTAAAGTCACTGCTACTGCCATTAACAAAACATGTCACTGTCTAGTAATCGTTGCTGCTGTAACAGCAGCAAAACAGCTCCTCTTCCGCAATAGTACTATCAAAGTCACGTATGAGATGGGACTATGGTGTCATCTCCTGGCTAATGTATTCACCGATCTGCCACGAACATCCCCGACATCCCCCTTCTCTTCTGAAAAGATGTGAAAAAAAAATAATGAGAAAAGTGTGAGTTGTTTCAGTAGCATCAAAATATATAGATGTATAATAATGCATACTCATCAATCACGTTAATGAAGATGTTCAAGAGAAGGGGTTCGAAATTCCTAAACTAACAGTGTAAGATATTTTGTATGATTTTTGTCCGCATCAATTGAAAATTATGTTAGGGATGTTATGGATATCTTTGTTGGCTTCCTTTTTATATTCATTTATTTTTTTTATTTATTCATTAATTAATTAATTTATTAGTTGATTGATGAATCTATTTATTCATGAATTTATTCATATATGTATCAATTCATTTATTAGATTTGCGGTGGTGCTTAATGAGTTTCTCAACCGACACATAGTGCCGCAAGCACGTGAAATAAAATCTAACATTTTGTAGAGTGACGTAGCAGTTCGCCATGATGCTAAAAGTAGCCTATCAGTAGAAAGAGACAAAGAAAAAGATGAAGATAATATAAAGAGTGTCGATTTGTCTGAAAGAGATAAGGAAGAAAGAGAAAAGGAGAGATACGGAGAGATGGCGAAATAAAGACAGCCAGATGAGAGACAGAAAGAAAAGTAGAAAAAGAGCCGGCAGCGAAGGAGATTGGGACGGAGCAATTCCAAATCCCTATGACCTTAATTAGCTCCGCAATGCGTCTTCGGCGATTAAATCCATCGGGGCACTTTCCGCGGCAATCTTGGTGGCGATGCATTTGTCGCGGGGTGATTTACAGCTATCAATTCATCCCTTCCTCGATGAATATCTGACGTGAGCCGTTCATACTAATTGTTAGAGAGATGCTGCTTTTTTACATTTGGAATTACTTCTCTCTCCATCCCCCCCCCCCCCCGATCCTCTACAAAAAAAAAAAAAAAAAAAAACAGGAATGTACTTTCAGCCTGCAAACATTCTGCGTTCATTTCACAACATTCACTAACTATTGTATTGAGAAAATGAGGTCTCTAGAGCCTCTTTATCCACACTGCAGAAGCGTGTCGAAAGCACATGATAATAGCCTTAATTGAGCAATCTCAATGATGATAGCACACTTATGAAAAAAAGGAGAAAAAATTATCTGTCTCTAAAAAAAAAAAATTATAAACAGACAGACAGTGCAGAGTTTTCGTTGCTCAAATTGACCGATGAGCAACGACAGCTGCACACTATGCTTTGACTAAAGCCTTCGGTGAATTAAAGGACAATTTCACCTTTATAATTATATACAATATGTGGATTGAGATATCTGGTTCGAGCTGCTTACACCTTAACAGGAAAAAAATTGTTGTTGATATTCATGAATATCTGTAATGTATGCTTAAGTACAATATCAAAAAGGAAATTTGAAACTATCTGAATAAATCTGTCTCAAAATCATTGATTCGCAAAATTGTTTAATTGTTTTAATTGGTTTATTTCTTATTCATCAGTATTTAGATATCTAACACATTGATAAGCAAAGCAAGAGCTATTTTGCATCAGTGAAACAGAGGTCACTCAAAAATAATGCAATATTTTTTAAATTCAAACTATCACGTCAAGTATTGGCCACTGATCTAGATGACAAGTTCAGCTTAATTTACAAGTGAATTGAGTGAATGCAGCAATATTAGTAGCACACATCATGAAAGTTGGAGGAAAATCGGACAATCCGTTCAAAGGTTATGAAGTGTCAGTGCCGCCATCGCTGGATTAGAAGAAATCTACAGCTTGTGATGTCACATGTGTAGAACGGTATAAAGAAAATATAAAAAAATTCAACATATTGTCACTTTTCTCTCATAATAAAAACCACTTGACTCGCCTCTTTCAGAAAGCAGGGGACGTCATTAAGTCGAGGGAAGGTGTACTTTTTGCCCCCCCCCCCCCAAAAAAAAGGAAAAAGATATTTTGTGGAATTCTCTTTGCATTTCCGTATAGTTCTACGTACGTGACATCATAAACTGTATCAGCCTTCTCATCCAGCAGTGACTGCGCAGAAACTTTAAACATTGATAACTTTTGACAATGTTTGAACGGATTGTCCTATTTTCCTCAGACCAAGGAGGGTTCTACCAATATTTCTGCATTCACTCGATTCACATGTACATGAATATTAAGATGTACTTGTCTTTTAAATCAGTGACTCAATACTACTTGACGTGATAGTTTGAATTCTAAAAAAGAATATTGAATTACTGTTGAGTGACCTCTGTTTCAGTGGTGTAAAATAGCTCTTGCTTTACTTATTGATGTGTTAGATAGCCAGATACTGATGAATAAGAAATATCATCAATAACAACAATTAAACAATGTTGCGAATCAGTGATTTTGAGACAGATTAATCAAAATATTTTTTTAATTTCCTTTTTGCTGTTGTACTTGAGCATATGTTGCAGATATTCATAGATATTGACAATAATCTTTATTTCCTTTACGGTGTAAAGCATGTAGTTCTAATCCTTGTGATACAAATATAAAATTATGATAATACTGCTTATCACGCAGAATACAGTTATGTTCTATACTGCTCTATGAATTTTGAGTGCTTTGAATATTAAGGAGAACAGCAGACAGTGTACCCTCTGTGTCACATATTCACATAGTTCGCTGTCCTTGCCTAAATTTTGAACGTCTATTTTATTGATACCTATTATTCCACAAATGTGAGCAAAGGACACAATTACCAAGGTTACTGTACAGTTTGATCTCGGAGATAATGCAACTCAGGTAATTATCTTAAATTGATCGCACACTTTTGAGATCAATGATTTTGGAAATGATGTGTTCAGTTTCTCGCTTCTTACACGAACGTCCTGATGTCAAGGTGCCGGGTCTTTATAGCCCAACTCCAGAATGGGTGCACAAAGTTATGTTTCTAGTTACATGTCTCTATTCCAAAAACGTTTAGTATATCAAGTAGTCCGGACACATGACGCACACTCTGTAATCTTCGAGTAACACTTCCGGTCAGTCCTTGATGGATAGACGTCCAGCCATTGACCTCTATCATTCATCCAGGACAATAAAGTGAGTGAAGAATTTGTTTCCTCCGCCTGAGTGGATGGATCGTTACACTGGCGCGTCGTCATAATGATCGCAGTCGATCATTTTTAGTTTTTTTTTTTTTTTTTTTTTGGGGGGGGGGGGGCAATCCGTTTTGAAAGCCATCAACGGGTCATGCCAGGCAGTAAAAAGGCAGTAGACGGCGATCAATAACCAATCGTTATTTTCTCGTGAAAAACGGAGGTATAAGCCCCCGTTATCCACACTTGTAGGGAAAGTCCACTTCACATCAACTCACGCCACTGCAGGCATCTTTACTGTGCTGCTCGTTAGTCTATTATAGTGGTGTTTAGTCCAGACGTCTTGTTTCTCTAATAGTGCAAAAATACACCAAGAAGACCCTTGAATTGAATCTACTACAAGATCGTATACTCGTAAATGTTATATTACATAATTCAGTTTAACAGACTCTCATTTGCTCTTTCTGCAATGGGCTGCAACGACGCCTTTTTACCTCTACGGAAAATTAAATGTAGTTAAACCAGGTGCCCTCCATCAGAACTCCCCCCCCCCACCCCCAAAAAAAAAAAAATAAATAAAATAAAATAAATAGATAAATAAATAAAAAAAAACACAAAACAGAACATGAGTATTTGGATTTTGATTTTATTCATAATAAAAGTATACATTAGACAAGTGAGAGGAAGGATTTTCCAGAGCTCAGAATATTCCTTCATACATTCACTCAGTTAGATAAACGCTTCTCATCATCACATGACAGTCGCTTTGATCACTCTCCACCCTCTTAATAAATCTTCATTTATAGGGTAAAGTATTCAGCAAGGAAAGTCAATACAGGATTACAATATTTTGCTCTTTTTGTCTTTTTTTTTCTCTGTTTCTATGGATAGATGATTGCGTTGTTGACTGAAATATTTGCCCTTATGTGCTGTAAATGTTTTTGACCGATGTCGTTTGTACTTACTCTCAGATTACAAGGATACAGCGTATCATAATTTGAATAAACAAGAGACCAAGGCAGATTTATACAAATTATACAAAAACTCCACCTCAGAACTCAAATCCTAAAGCTCCTATTAAAACGTATACAAGCACACAGTGTGGAAGAGGTACAGAACACACAGGAAAACACTCGAATATGACGATCACTCGAATGCGATTAGCATAATGGATATATCGGACACTATGAAAAACCCTCGTCTTTCGATTAATTCTTCTTCATTTTCTCGTTATTTTCAGGTACAACTCTTAATCGTGCTTCTTGAAAGCATATATTTTTATTGAATCCATGTCGACAGTCATTTCGACAATATCTGTAAAGATGAAATCATTCTCAAATCATGTATACCTGACGCGTTCAACGAGTAGGCTAATTGTACTGATTTTCATACACACGTTTCAAACACACAAATTGCTTTATTACATTCTATATTTTGTATAAGTTGATGAATGAATTAAAGCGACACTGAAATTGAAAAATACACAAACAAACAGACCCACATGCACAATAAACGCATTCATTCACACAGACAGCGCGATTAATGCCGTTTTATTAGCACACAGTACACCATCCTGTCAATATTAAAGTCGGATGCCCGTAAGAATAGCACGAACGGTTAAAAGTGCAACCGTATTAAATCCCCCTCCCCCATAAAAGAAATCTACTAAGCCTTAGAAAATTGATTGTATTTCAATAACATATCGTTTATTACTACACTAATTTTCGAACTACATTTGCTAATGGGAATTACAAGCGCTGAACAGCTTTGTTTTCTTTTGCATATTGCCGGTCTTCACAATAATTATTGAAGCCTTGTGTTTGATAAGAATATATATATATACATTGTATAACATAAGTATTCTCAGTTTCCATTAAGATACAAAAAGAAACTATAAAGTTAATATTTTTGACCCGTAATAGCATCAGCGGGGTCATCGTGACACCGCTATTGAAAACACATCTATTTTCTATCATGTATAGACAAGACGCAAATCAACACAAATGGAGGTTCGTATAGTCCTTGAGCCTCCCTTAATTAAATGATAAAATCGACTCGCTGAATGGATCGGCATTTGTGAGAGAGATGCGGCGAATATCTTTTCAAGCAGTTTCATTGTGTTCATTTAAAAATAAATAGATATATTCACGAGTTTAATAGCTGTTCAGAGTTTCTCATTCAAATGGAATACTGTCTTTAAAGATAGATTTGACCGTGGAGCTACTGTACACAGGTTTGACAGTCCTCCGAGTTGTTTGGTACAGATTTCGGGGAGATAGCGAAATTTGAACATTTTGTTTCTCGTTCCTGTATTTACCTTCATTTTCTGATCGACTTGTATACTAGTAGTTTGGTTCGTGCCGATTATTTGCTTGTTTTGTCATTTTATTTATTTATTTATTTTTTTTTACAAAATGTATTTGCATGGGAACTCGGCCCTCTCGAATCTAATTTCCCCTTAGAAACCTTCATAGACCTTCCTTCACTATTTTCATGTACCAAAATACAACCGATATACACCTTACACAACAATGACTTATACAATGATACCCACACTCTTACAACTACTTGTACCTCATTTCAATCACCTTTTCTACTCCACTCTACCAGTGTCGACTACAGTTTAGACTTATCTGGTATTAGATAATAGTCTAGGATGATCCCTTTTCACCATGTAAGTTTTGGGAATGTTTAGGAATAAAATTTGACGTAACCTATCGCTACACCAATCTGTCATATCTTATTGAAATAACCTCGGGTGCTGCAGTCTATCAAAAGCGCGATAATAACTGTCATTTAATATTACACAGGAGTACTTCGTGAAAGGGCACAGACTGTTGCGGTGATTCACTTTTAATTCACTTTCTGTATCAGACTCAATTCACTTCATTCTATCAAACATGTTAAAGGCACGTGAAAATCATATCATTACAACTTAACGAGCGCATAAACGTCATTACAACAGCTGTCAAAAGGTAGGGGTAGGGGAAACATAGGAAAGCTTCAAGGATAGAGAAAGTTTGTACTCATTACTGCTCACCATAACACATGATAGTGCTTCGAATATGGCAGGCAGAAAAGATGAGAGGAGGGGACACGTATGTTTGTATGATGGTTATTTACGCATGTTTGTCTGTTTACATTATGCTACTACTATCACATCAGTTAACAAAATAATGCTGTATTTCTATGTAAGTAAATGTTGAATGAATATGATATTTACATATTGTTTATGGAGTGATCTACGTCTTACAAGCTTTGCTTTTCCGTAGATGACTCTTTTCCTTCGCTATAGTCATGATATTAACCCTCATATTTTGTGGCCATCCTTGCAAAGCAGGCATTGTTTCTCTCATCATGCTATTCATTCGAACATACATAATGCTGTTTATACTTTCTTTATGACTTATTTAGTTCTTACAAATTGTTTAATCAACATAATTTGTCTAATGTATACTTTGTATGATGTCTTATCTTTTTGTTGGATTTAAATGAATTAAATTGAATTGAATCAAATTGAATGCATGTACATGAAATGAATTTCAACTATTGGCGAGTTTATACTTTCAAAACAATCTCATTTTAGTCCATACGTCCTCTGGGTTTTTCAGCATCACCACTGTCATGCGACACTTGTGAAATTTCGTCTTTCAGCATGGTACAGTAATCTTGGACTGATTGTCATGACCAGCGATTAAGTATTTCACTGGAGTGCATTCCAGAATACCAAACAAATGGAAAGACACCAAAAACCAGAAAAAAAAAACCCACGAAATAAGTGAAGGAAAAACTTTCTTTTCAGGGCAAATGGCAAATAAGAATCCAAGAGACAGGTAACTCGATATTTTCCTCGTGAAAAAGTCGTTCGAGTAATTAATTTCCTCTCGCGCTCACCACGAGGTGACGCTCCTGTTTGGAGGGATCCAAGAAGAATCCAATAATTCGATCAAAATAGCACGAAAGCATGATATCTTCGGGGTGGGAGGAAAGCGATGATAATAATGGAGTCGGGGAGAGAGACAAAAGATACAGGAAGATACTGTTAGAAGCAGCAGGTGTAACATGTGCTATTTAACACGTTTTTCTGGATCGCAAACAACCTTAGGCTACGTTTAACCGGCCAAATTTCAGATGATTCGGATGAGACCGTGTTCTCATTCCACCAGTGTCTATGAGATCCGGATATTCGAGGTGAAAAAAAAAAAAAAAAAAAAAAAAAAACCGCGCTCATCCTTACTACTCCAGCTGCACCTGAAGAGGGTATCATAGCTGAGGAAAGGAATGAGGAGATATTTACATCTGGTCAGTTCGGTTGGTTTCAAGGATAACGTCATATTGTCATCATTCTTTTTACCTTTTTAATATCAATCCCTGTCGTTGTTGCAAATTTGGGCAAAGAAGCACCAACTCGCGCGCAATAAAGCTATACACCGTACAGGTCTCAAATGGCCAATTATTAATTGCATGATTTTTTCCCCACGTTTTCCCCCCTTGTCTGTTAGCGCAAAGTAGTGAAGTCATAGATAGGCCTATTATGAAGTCGAACGCACATGAACATGCGCAATGTTACATAATATTATAAATGTATGTATATATAATCATATATAGTTATCTTTTTTTTTCATTAGGGATGACCATTACGTGATGAGCATGACGACAGAGTATAACCTTGAAGTTTGACTGACCCCAACGCTAGTGACCCTTTTCCAATCCTGCAAACCTATCTTCCTCTTCATTCTGTATCAGTCATATCATCGTGTGTGTGTTTTTTTTCAATTGGTTTTATATTCTTAATTCATTCTTGTCCAAGTGACCTCGCGTTGCTTGCTATTTCCAAAATATATTCACTCAATCATGATCCAAGCATGCCTTATTCCTTTGTCTGTGGTACCACGATCGTCATGAGACGACAAAAATAGAAACTTAATTCTGTGAAAGTTACTCATTGCACGAGAAATACTTATTTTTATTTTATTTCGTCTATTTTCTTCATCCACGCAAAATAAAATCTTCGACTCTGGACTTGAAACAGCAAAATATTTTTATTGACATCTGCGCGAGTAGAGATAACATGTATACAGGAGATGCCCGACCTAGTATTGAACGTTCCAGTTTCTAGATTAAAGTTAAGTGTACTCCCCCGCCTTATCTTAAAGCCTTCGAACTTTGGTCTAGAGAAGGCATTCGTGCTGGAAACGGCGTCCATTAATCTGAAGTAACTCTGATTTAGTAGTTATTTTAAAAAAATGAATTCAATAAAGTATATATATGTGTATATTATATAAAACAAAATAATATAACAATATGATGCAACACACAATTTCCTCATGACATTTTGCAAACTTGATAATCTCTCACTTTAACTCTGTAACTCTCTCTCTCTCTCCCTCTCTCTATCTCTCTCTCTCTCTCTCTCTCTCTCTCTTTATAACTCTTTAGAATTCCATATTGTTCAAATCTCTCCTAGATTGACAACATCCGCACGCATATTGTGCATATGTTCGTGTGTTGTTGTTTTTTTCTCCTTGGAGGGCCGAACAATTTTGATCTGGATTTACAGTATATTTATGATTCTGAAAACAATACTCTCATATGATTAGAGTAAATTTGTGATAGTTTATATCAATTTTAGATGCAGAATTAAATATGAGATTATAAGGATAATCTTTAAGAAAGATTTAGTTCAAAGAAAAAAACAGTTGCCTCACTATCATTCGCAGACATACAAAAAAAGAACAAAGCCACGATACCAGTATGATATTACCAGTATCGATTGTATTACACGATATTACCAATATTGATGTGATTAAGATATCATCCTAGCGTTTGCCACAGTCAATAGAGTGAATGAAGAAGAAAAATCCCCACAATCACGTGTTATCATGTACAGCAGCAGTACAACACTACGACTTAGTATTCCGTATGAATGCTATCCCTGCACATCAACGAACAACATTAGCATGTTATCTGACCGGAATGAAATCGACGCACTTCATGCGTGATGTCAAATATCACCCGGAGGCTTTTTTTTTTTTCTCCCGTCACATTCTCTTTGTGCGTCTATATTTCGGTGAGAAAAAAATCATGAACACGTAGGGCATGTCTTCCTTATTATTGCTTGTATATATTCGCCTCAAAACGTCGCCACAAGCAATAATAAGCAATGGTTGGTGAACATCAGTTGTTCGACATCATCCAAATCGACAAATAATGCCCCTGACTTAATTGCGCGAGCGACTTGGAAGCATTTTTCATGACATTTATTGCGCTGTCGTCGATTTAATGAAATGTCCCACTTCCCCGTTCCTTATCACAATATGGCGAGAAAATTCAGCCTTGAGGATATTAAGTATGCGAGAGGAGAGTAAAACTCTAGTCTGGCAAACACTATCGAAGACATTCATCTCGTAAGAACCTGAGATTTGTAGTGTTCAACCGAGAGTTTCTCGCAAAACCGACAGAGGAAGATGTTGATGTCGTTTTACGCCACAATGACGCCTTGAGGAAAGAAAAGGTAGAAGTAAATTGCTGGAAGCCGTAAATACGGAAGATCTGCTAGTGAAAGCAGTTATAGAAATGTGGCTTTCAGCTGACATCAACACAATGAACTAGTTGAGTTATTGTCAGTACCTGCTCAACCAACCTCTCACTAACGTTACCCCAACCCTTTGCTCTCTCGATGTTTTTTCTCTCGCACTTCGTCGTCTAGTCTCGTTTTCAGACATGCCACTAGATTCCTCCCGTCCGATGAGTGGCCACAAGAAATTGCACGGACAGAAAGACTTTACAAGATCTGGAGTAAAGACTTTGTCTTCTCTGACAAACCGAGCATTCTAAATTTTCATCGGATGACCGCTTAAAGGTGCAAAGATACCCATCGAGAACTCAGACTGCACAGTCTATCACCTTTGTGAGTGATAGTCGGCCGCGCTCCCCGATCAAGGGGGTACATGATTGTACCCGCTCTGTTGCGTTGCCGGTGAGTGCGCATTTTGGCGTCAGCGTGCGATCGGATAGGGAAGCAGCATTTAGGAGCTCTCCAAGGCGATATCGATAGATAGCTACCTGGTATGGATAAATGTGGAATCAGCAACATTCTCTTATCTATTATTGTTCCCATTATTGTTGCTCATTTGAATTGAATTGAATTAGTACTATAGATTCATTCAATCTCTTTTGTTTGTTTCATGAATGTCAGCAATGCTATGATGTACATTATAGTTTATTATGTTGTTATCGGAATTTCATAAATCTATGCCTCCTTTCCTTCTTTCCGTTGACGCTATCTCACTATGCAGATGCTGCTACTATGTCAGTGAATGAGAAATTGCGAACAGAAAGGTGATTTTGCTCCGACATGGTTTTGGCGTCTTTTGCTCATCATCTACATGTAGCTATTAAAAAGGGTGTGCTGGCGAGTATCGGAACGCGGCTGTGATAGTCGGATTGTGTGATGAAAAAATTTCATGCGATGGAATCCGCAGAAGATCTTTCAAGTTTCCCAGAGTCATAGTCATAGCGGATAGAGGACCATTTCGACGTCGAATACAGGTAAGATCGTTTAAATTGCCGCCGAATTAAAGATAGAACATCTTTGTATATTATATCGAAAGTTTAGTGGGTATATATTATGTTTGCGTTATTTTTTTCTTTTTTGGTGTCTCTGTCATTTAGACATAAAGTAACAAAGTTTGATCTATACAATGAAGACAAGTTCAGAAGTAAACACTGAGATAGCAGTTGAAACCAGATTCATTTGCAGTCAGCGATATAAGAATTAGAAGGACGTTTCAGTGACCATTTTGGTCTGTCAAGAAGATGGAGCAATTGTCTTCATCTGCTTCGTAAACGTTATCTCAAAGAGACGGAGAGAAAAGGAGACTGAGATATAGAAAGAGAACGGTGAGGCAGGAGAAAGAGAACGGAAAAGATGAAGTACTGACCGTGAAGAGAGAGAAAAAATCAATACTGGAAATCGCTTTGTGTCCAAAAGGTCAGGAACGAAGTAGAAATCGGCACGACTTTCAACAACTACGGACATTTATTACTCAGACATGAACAAAAGTGGATATCAATTAGCTTTGTATAAATCATGTCTTTAAACTATTTAAACCCATTGCCCTTTGGAGAAACAGGTAAACAGTGTACAGAGTGTACGGGGATCAGAAAAAAAATACCCGAGTATAGCAGGGAATGGATAGAAGGAAGGAATATATAAATATTATTTTCAGTGCTGTTTATATTTTGCTATGTGAAAAACAGTGATAAAAATAGGAATAAAGTCCGACTCAAACGTCTGTAGCAGCTGCAAATAACGTACAATAACAAAGACAAAGAGTACGTGTGCTTATAAAGGAATTCATATCAGCGGATAGAGACGTATTATCAAATAACTTCACGTCATAATATCAAGTCACCAATTCGTAACAACACGTGAATGAACACAATGGTGCATAAGATTAAAGATTGGGGGTGCATGATACACCGGAGACAAAATTGTTTTACACTGCGACTTTCACGTCCTTTTTTAATCAATCAATGACGCGCTGTGGTTGTATTATACTTCTACAGAAGATAAACAGTGCAATCCGCAATAACTTGGCTTGATCAAACTCGCCTCAATGCAGAATATGAATGCTTTCCGTAAGAATTTACAACTATACTTGACATTTTTATTTATAATAACGTTAATAATAAGTTGTTACTTCAAAGGAATCTACTCTGGAATTTGTTGAGTTGCAATATTTGATTTCTATTATATCTATTTAAGTCTTATATCTATTTTTTAAAAGTACAATCATTTGTTTCATCACTTTGCGCAAAATATCTAATGTTTTTTCCTTATTGTGTTTGTTCTTACCATTTCAGCACTATATTCTAGTGACATAGCAAGTTTTAAACGTAATTGTATGATTTAGCTCTATGGAAAGCAGTTTTTGACATGACAATTGTCCTCATCGCTGAGTAGGGCCATACACCCGTATTTTACGCCATTACCAAACTATTATCGTTAATATTTCGCCATATGTATTTCATTCATTGTTTTAACACGGAAAAAAACTGCCATGCCATACCATACCATACCATACCATACCATACCATACCATACCATACCATACCATACCACCCATACCATAGCTAGTTGTTCCGTGAAAATTACCTTTTTGGTAACTTCCCCTTTGCACGTGTATCTCAAATCAGGTAACTCTAATTCTTCCGTGCACATTCTCTCCTTGTCAGCTCAGTCTGTCCGTTATCAGCTGCATGCTTAGAATAAAAGGAACCAAGAGATATTCGCGGAATTAAGGAAATAGGACGTTTTGTGCATTTATTTTATTTATGACACAATTTACTTTGTATTTCATCTTTGTAGCCGATTGTCAAGTGATGAATTTTCATGAATTAGATATAGTTCAAATATCTATCTCTCTTTCAAGTTAGAGTAGTTTTGAATGTTATAATTGTTATTATAACCTTAATTCAATTGGTGTTACAATAATTTTCAATACAGGGTTAAATGTTCCCAAAAACTAAGAACAAAGGAAGAAACATATGTTTCTAATCTAAAAAAAAGGAAGAACAATTATATATAAATGACGTTGCTTAGAACGAAACAATAAGCAACTATTAGTAGAATCCAGGCACAGTTGGGTTGTTATAGAGGATTATACTGTATGAAGAATTTACCACTTACAGTTTGACTTTACGATTCGGTGCCTGAGCTTTCATCATCTGATGCTCGGCTGTTACCCTGCTTAACTATTAGTCTTATTTGCGGGTTTGATTAACAATCTCTCCCGTCTTAGCAATTATGATTTCCGTTAGCGTGCCCAAGGAACCCGATGTCACGCCTCTAGGCAACGAGGGAAACATACTGATGTATTAACAGAGAGAATCAACATTAATGTGCGTGACGCATTTCTTTTCCTTTTGTAATTGGGAATGATTAACGATTTAGTAGCTCTAAATTGATGCCTCATGAATTAATGCTCAAAATATGAAGGGGAGGGGGAGGTGTATCTCTAAACGACAACAAACACCCTCACGGAGACGTATATCCCATGAACAAATATGCATAAGAAATATATGGTACAAGTAGAATAAAAGCAGAATCTTAGATCTGATCGACTGGGAGCGAATAATGATATTGCAATCTTTCGTCAATATTTGTTGATTTTGAGCGGACAAAGACGAATAATGATTTCTGCTGTTTCACCGCGATCGCATTTTGGAAGAAGTTGATCACTCGAAATTTTGAATTAATTTGGTAAGAAAAAAGTATGAAATTGACAGGAAATTCCTATGATATTCACTGTATATGTGAAGCGCTATGTATGTATCACTGATTATTGTTAGGAGTAGAAATACAACTCTATGGTTGTAAATATTGAGAAGTAAAACAAGACATATAGTTTGAAAACTATATACCCTGACTTTAGAATAGAAAGGTTCACGTTCAAACGGTTTCATACACTTTAGCAAGTTTGAATCGAGGTGAAATTATATTGGTAACTTCCATTTATCTTATATGGGATTGCTAATGACATACTACCGGCATCTGTGGGCACGTATATATATGTAAATTTTGAGGCATGATAAAAGGAAAAGAAAACCATAAAATCCTGAGAATGGGCCATGCATCCTGGTGATTTTATGTGCACACAGACACTGACATCAACACACACACACACACACACACAAACACACACACACACACACACACACACACGCACATTGACCAATATGCGGACATAGCATACACACACATAAATCAGTATATGA
This sequence comes from Diadema antillarum, assembly GCF_040938485.1. Taxonomy (NCBI): domain Eukaryota; kingdom Metazoa; phylum Echinodermata; class Echinoidea; order Diadematoida; family Diadematidae; genus Diadema; species Diadema antillarum. The sequence continues at coordinate 506,390 of NW_027271943.1, read as the reverse complement.
ATAAAGGAAACAAAATTCTTTCATTTGTTTAACTTGTTCTAACAAGTCACAAGAGAGGATGAACTAAACACCATGACCATACATATTTATGATCATGATAATAATATACGCATATCGTATCACATAAACCTGTATTATACTCAGTCTCATCGCATTCAACATTTGGCGGTGAGAACCGAGGGGATATTTTGTATATTGGTTGATAAAGCAAACAAACAAACAAACAAAGCGAAAAGAAGACGTTAAAATTTCAACGCCAGTAAACGCTTTGGTCAACAAGCAGAAGGGAAATTAAACGTATAAACTCACCAGTTTTGCAAACTTTTGTTAAGTCAAAACTAAGGATCTGGTGTTCAAATTGTTACATTCACTTCTGGCCGACGAAAATTTCCCAGTTTCATGCAAGGTTTATATGGTAGAACACTTCGTCAGGGTTATCACAGGAATGCACTCACATCCGTCAAGGTGTTGATCAAGCGTGCCTGTATGAGAAATTGGTTATTACGATATATGCTGATACTTTCTTTTTAATAAAATATCGTCGACCAGAGCTAATGTGAATGCTTTATGGGATATCATGAATAAGATATCTCATTGCTAATACATCAATGTTGCGGTAAGAGAGACCCCATGTAGAGGCTTTTCATGATACTTGTAATTGGTTTGTTTTGGGTTGCCAAACATAACATGTGCTGTTAAAACACGATGTACACCCTCTTTTAGTAATCAGCAATGAAGACCTCGAATTATATCGAAGACGTGATTCAATGGTCAAACCACGGAGCTTCGTCTTATAGAAAGAGAAACCTCTAGTCTGAGTTCGGAGAAACGCGTTTTCACGTCACCATGGAAACGAATGCAATAATCTGGAGAAGAGCCCGTCTCCTTTACTATAGAGATTCAGGCCTCGTAGAATTGAAATCTAGGTAAGAGGATACTTGAACATATAATGAGATCAATACCGTAACTGAAGTGTTTGTCAGTAAGCACTAATAAATGCAAGCTGTTAGATTTTGAAAATGAACTAGACAGGAAAAGAAAAAGAAAATCATAGAAATCCATATGCAGGAAGTTATCATGCTATCGAGATTTCCTCTGCGAGTGTTTGCAGAGGGCTCGTCCATCGTCCAGTGGCCGAAGGAAGTGGATTTACAGGCACAATTATTCAGACATGGGCATGGTTTTTAAAGTTTAAAGAGAAGGAGTTCTTGTCCGTTGGATGTCATCTTCAGAAATGCCCCAGAAACATAATATCATAGAGGTTGACTAGGTTGAGTGGATGGACATGTCACGTGACATTGATAACATGGAAACAAGATAGTGTGCTTTACTGAAAAGGCCATAACAGTTACGTTTGATACAAGATGTGCTCCTCTTTCTTTTCTTTTCTTTTTGTTGTCTTGTGTTATGAATGTTATGTGGTCTAAAGTTTTTCATGATATAAGTGATTTTTTTCCAGAAAAACTTAAGAATGTCTCTTTCTCATAACTTCACTTTACTTCTCATAACATCTTGAGCAACGCCAACCAATATTAGATTAGTATGGCTCCTCAATGGTTCTTCTTATTATTTTGAGACGTCTAAGAAAGGGTTTTAAGTATGAAAATTATAATCTTTTCTTCGAGTCAGACCAGATAATGTGTGCCCAATTTTTTTTTTCATCATGGCTATACTGCTTAAAACACTGTATTATCGGTGCTTATTTACGCTGATGAAGGGCAATTTGTCATTCAATGGCAATGAAAACAACTCGATGCCAGAATTCATCGATTTGAATAGAATTTATCGATTTAACCATCAACAGCGTGAGCGATACGCAGTACGTACCGGCTGATATAAAGGATAAGTGCCACCACTGGCTGTCGGGCGAAAGCTCGGAAGCTTATAGTGAATAGACGCCTGTCAGTCGAATGAGAAAACCGTTGATCCGAGCCCAATCCAAGTACGTATGGCCGTGATTTTCTCCTTTTTTAAAATCATGGCTACAACTAGAACATTGAATAATCGCTACTCAATTACGTCGATGATGGAAAATTGTCAATCAGTTGATGATGATCACTTGTGTTTTTGAATTACTCATTATTCATTTAGGGCCTACATATGTATTTCTTTAATTAAATCAGAGTTGCCTTTGTTTCGTAGTGAGAAGGCGTCTCTTCAGTGATAGTAATACTCTCCATTAAAGTAGAGCAAAACACACACTACACATACACATACACAAGCAAAAAAGAGAATGTCGAATGCAAGACGTCATAGTATACGAATAATTTATGAGTTGTGAGTGCATAGGGCACGAATATCGCACGAGGCGCGAGATAAGCCACTGGTCTATTCAACAAGGCGCGTAGCGCCGCGTTGAATAGACCAGTGGCGAATCTCACGCCGAGTGCGGTATTACGTGCCCCAATGCACGAACAAAATCATAAATTATTCGTTTTATACAACACCTTGTCCACAATCACAATACTAAATTAGTGACCGCCAACTCAGAAGGCCCAAAAATAAATGTAACAATTAGGCAGAGAATTGTAAACCACCCTGTGTACTGCTTTCAAACACTCGTCATGATTCGACCACACAGTCACAGGAATCACAAACTCCGCAGGGTCTATACCCATCTCTACGCTAACGTTAGATCGAGTTAGGCCTGACTGTTAGGCCGATCTGAGATGTTGGTAGATCTATAGTAGGTCTAGACTTTGTCTATTTCCGAAAATGATTTTGTATAAAAACACAGAAAAATAATCAAATTACGGTTTCTCAACTTGAAATGAAGTCTTGATTTTGGGATCACTGTGGTCCACGTAGCAGATCAGAGTCAAAAGTAAAAACACAGCAGTAGGTATAAAGGCCGCAATACATGCAACTAGCTAGGTAAAGTAGCTGCGCGTACACGTTAACGTTGCATGCAGTATACTCCGCCGCGCCTGTTCTGTGAGACTTGATACCGGCAGCGCAGCGCAGCCGGCCAGCACGTACAATGTACTGAGTAGTTTGCTGGCGCTTTGCTAGTGTGAGCCACAGAACTCTGTGAGCGGCCGGCCATGCATTAGTAGCCCCCCGCGAAGCCGTGCTATAGTACCTTCGAGCCGTGCAATAGACCCATGCCAGGGGCCTATTGTATGGCTGTCACTCTCAATGAGTTTGATAGGTATTTTCTATCTAATGTCATGTGACATGTTCTTGGCCAATCACAATTCGACATCATTCTGAGGTGTTGTATAATAGGTAATATTTGCACACCTATGTCTTCATCAACTAGCAAAATCAAAGCTAGGAATCTCTATAAAATGTTTTATTAGATTCATACCCACTTTGCCCCAGGCACTCAAATCAGCTCTGACGTTGGGGCAAACCTACTTGAAATCACGTGGCTTCACTTATGATCATAATGCATGTAAATTCAAGTTAAGTCATGGAAACCCGTGTGATATTGTTTGTAGATTTCATAACATATCGGTCACGAAATCCGTCTGCGAAGCCATGCAGAAACCATGCGTTCCTGTACCGTCATCATAGTGGCATCTGCACGGGCCCACAGCTTTGGTGGGCGTGGAATACCTCATGCAGACTTTTACCTAGCCGTTACCATAGATATGAGCCCTTTGCGAGCTTCTGACCAGTCGCGCATGCGTATGGACTACAAGATATTCCAAACGATTTATCGCAGGTGTCCCTTGCGGTATCCTCATGGCGTTCCTAGAGTTGCTGATGTTGTTGTTGACATCGTCGTCGTCGTTGTTGTTGTTATTGTTGTCGTCGTCGTTGTTATTGTTGTCGTTGCTATTGTTGTTTTCTCGCTCTAGCGGCTAAGAAGGATGCCTATAAGATTCTGTAGAAAGCCCACAATCATCGTGATGTAAGTGATCACTATACATAGTATCTACTTCGTCTAAAGGTTGTCCATAAACAGACAGACTTCATAATATACGCGCCAATATACCATACGGCTCTCCCAGTCCAGAGTAATGTGATCATAGCAGTAGCCAATCGGTGACGCGTATTTTGTAACAAAGCGGGCATGCGCAGTCGGTATCATACAAACACCTCGTCTTTTACGCTTCTTACTACAATCACGACATTGTTTAAATCCATCTCGCCCAGAATCTGTTTAGTCTACTAACCATTTTTCATATTTCTCACCTCGTCTGATAACTATATATTCTAGTCTAATTATCTCAAAGTCTCTACACATTTTGTGTAATATCCACTTCCTCAGGAAAAAAAAAATTGTCTACAACAATACTACTGTCAAATGTAAAGTTGGTCTAATATTCAGTTCATCTAGAACGCGGTGTGTCTAATGTTTATTTTGGATATTCATTCCACCACCCATCTAATCTTTTTATCACCTTATTATCACAGTTTCTTGCAAACTGATCCAATAGCCACTTGGGTTTTGTCTCCTTTCGCCTACTAGTCATCTTGATTGGTGATCACGTAAGTCCCATTTGATCTTATGTCCATTTTGGTCTACGTACAATGCTAAGATTGGTCTTAAATGGCATCAGTACGAGGTGCTTGGCCAAATGCCGATGTCATAAAACAGCTAAACCAATCGAATTTACTATTTTCTGTTGGACTCGACTGGACAACTTTCATATACATTCTGGCGAAAACAATGTTGAAAAATCAAGGAGTTGTAAAACGGAGATAGTTGACCAGTAGTATCTACAAATATAGAAATGAGTGTGGAAAGATACTTTTCAGGATAAAATTTGTGTTTGTGTGTTTGTGTTTGTGCAAGGTTGACAGAGGGGGATTTTGAGCTTGTCACAGGCAGGAGCCCCTTCCACGAAATCTGATTTTTTTTTTTTGGGTATTTTTGTTCACAGCCGAGCTACTAGAAGCATCCTCTTAACTATTTTGTAGTTATATACTTACACGTTGAGACTATATAGGCCTACTCGGCGAATTTCGACCCATATGGTAACGGACCAGATCATGTTTCTTACAGTGTGTGTGTGTGGTGAGGAGCAATTTTGCGCCCTTTCACATTTCATGACATTATTTTCTGTTACAGGAACGTCAAAAAAAAATAATAGATACTACATGAATGTTTATCTACGCAATGAATATTGATATCAATTGCGTCTACAGCAAATACGGTAAACTCTACATAGACCTTCTTTTAGTTTGAAAACAGAACTGATGATAAATCTTTCTCCCCTTGCCACAACTAAACTGTTATCATCATAAGATATGGAGTAATTAGCGCATTGACCGACAGTATTAAATGTTTCGAAGCGCACGTAGTGTACTTGAAGTGAAATGGCCGAGTCCCTCGCTCTTTCTCTGCGTTCACCAAACTTTTAGTCTTTGTTTAAGTTAGACTCATCTCTGCCAGGTATCATTCACATTCTGATTCTAATTATTCTACTTTGAAATTCGTTCGTTCCCCCTTCTATTCCCAACGGGATTTCATGAAATGTAAAGAAAACCATTCCCACCACAAAAAAGGGGGAGGAGGAGGAGGAGAGAGAAAGACAAGAAAAAAGAAAGGAAAAAGTAGACCGCTGTGAAGGCAGAACAGTCTGGTGCACAGGTTTTGTGAACTCAGGCAGGCGTACCGTCCGCTGTGCTGTCACTCGTCAGTTGAGCAGACTACGTGCTTTTCCCGCCTTTTCTGCAAGACGACATAGATTAGCCGCAGGCCCGCCAGACAGATCGAGAGTACTCTGGTACGGTTAGGAATCAAATCTCTGGAGGGATCTCTGGTTTTTCGTGCTGCATTTGTCAAGAAAAATGCTCAATCATGCCTAGAAATGGGAGCTAGGAATGTGGTAAGGAACTATGTCGCCTTTACCACTAGACGCTTGCAGGAAAAATAGTTTAAAGTGCTCCTTCATATAGAGCATTATTGTTCAATAAGTATAACTAGATTTTACCCAGTAGTTTTCAGTTTTCCTCTTTCAAAGACACTATGTCATTCGGAACATGGTGAAATGGAGATGAGCAACTCTGCTGTATCGTCTGTGACGAGCCAGAGTTCTACTATACTGAGCACTCGTCAGCCTGTAAGAATCTGGAGGCAATCTTACTCTACATGGTTCTGCATTTCATTGCTAAAAAACACACAAAAACTGGAGCTCTCAGGCAATATCGTTCGCATAGAATATCTCGGAGGGAGTTGGAGGGAGTTTACATTGATTACTTCGCAGTCCAAGGATTGCATGGCCACAGATTTATCTCAAGAAATCATCACTGACAGATTCTCCTTCTTGCCTGAATACCATCTCATATTTTGCAAAATTGGCAACACGCAATGATTCCCTCTTGAAGAGGAAGATGCATTCTCATGTGCAACGAATGAGCAGAGATGATGATGTGGGAAAGGGAGAGAGAGGGGGGGGGTGGAGACAGAGAGAGGTATAGGAGATGGGAAGGACGGGAACAAGACAAGTGGAACAAATATAGCTACCTTTACTACAAAGAATAAAAGCTCCTGCATTTGCCTGCTTTTTGTTTGTTGGCTTTCTCGACTGTTCACAATATATAACTATTGATAGCTTCTCGCAGAGCTTGCGATGAAGACATGCATCCTATGAAGAAACTCTCAACAGAAAACAATGTCGCAGAGAATCGTGAAATAGTAATGTTTAACTGAGAATCTAATCAGACAACTAATGTTATCATTATCTAAAATCTCGTCTGAAGTAGTGATAAGAAAAATTTGCCCAACGCCTCCCAACCCCCAACAAGAATAAAAGCAAACACACACAACACACAATTTTACTATAGTGAGCAACAATGCTTCACGTAAACGTTATAAAGGATAATAATCCACAAAATGAAACTCAACAAAAAGCCTATTTCAGCATGAAGAGATGGACAGGAAACCTGGATGTGTAAATCGATGACATAAAAAGGGCTGCTTTTACCATTATCAGTGCTTCCGCTGCTACTTATTCAGGCACAGTGCATGCAGTCATTGCAAAGTTTGTCAAAGAGTTTGGTAGACGTAATGCTTGATACGATTTATACCTGCATGCAGGGACTTCTCGAATTTTCACACGGCTGCAAGAGACAGAAGATGAAGGGTGATTGGACATTGTTACCCATGCAGTGACACGGCTGATGTCAGCGAACAAGAGAACAGAGATAAGAAACTAACAAACAAACAAACAAGAAAACGAACTAAATATACCAACAAACTGCTGTAGTGTTGTGATAACAAAAAATGCTCTTAAAAGAGCAACAACAATCACGTAAATTCTGCCTGACAACGTGAAAGCCATTAATGTCAGGATAAGAAAGTCATTTAAGCTGCTTCTCCACCGAGAAACCGCGAGGGACAATTTTAAGAGATTGAAGAAGATTTGTTCCTTTGCAGAATAAAATGTGCTATTTGAAGATTCGTATCAGGGAATAATGCTTTTAGTTATAATATAAAGAATGTGACAGGGTGCCAAGGGAATTCAACAAATTTGTTTTTATTTTAAGTACATGTCCCTCGACAAAATACTGTCATATGTTGTTGGTAATTCTTAGAGCCTTCTTTTTCATAATAAAGCCAGAAAAATCAAGGTACATGTATGTGACATTCTTCCATTCTCGCCTCCGCGTCCAGTCATGATGACGATTTCATTTAAAAGAATTCATAACTGTCGAACTTATCGACCGAATTTTCTCAAACTTCGCTGACGATTTATTACTGCATTCCAACACTCAATTTACGTATATGTTCGTTGTAAATTCCCCTTGAATCAGAAGTATCCTTAATTTCCTTTAGTCGATGAGAGATTCAGCTTTAACAGTATATTTCGAGTTCTTTTCTTTTTTTGAAGCTTGAATTTTGCGGATATATTATACACCATTGGTTACCATGCTATTCAAAATTATGGATATAGTGCAAATTCCAGGTAACCAATGAAATGGCATCGACGAATTCTCCAAATAAACAAAAAGCTTCATATATATTGAACGAAAACAAACAAACAAACAAACAAACAGACAAACAAACAGAACATGCAGGTGAAGCTTTCTATATTATCGTGTATGTTTCCTCCCAAACAGTGATATTCACAGGCACATTGATTCTCATCAAATGAGATAGAACAATGCACCCAACAAGTTCCCTTGCGCTTGCATATATTCAGTAATAATCTTCACCATGATATTATTGGATTATTTCCTCTTGTTTGACATATAGGGAAAGGAGAGGAAGGTATTCAAACCATCTCTTCATTTTCTTCTGCAGTTGTAGCGATCAATGCTATACTGTCAAGCTTTTGTACAGGGAAGGCTGATTATTGTTGCTGCATTATTGGCAAAATTCGCGATTCTGTACTATATACAGTACGGGTGCTTTTCACAAGTGCGACACCCACCAGTTCCCACGAGTCATTATTATACAACCCATAAGTCCGACACTTGGCAAAAACGACCCACGAGTCCGACGCTCATTACATCACAGGGCTATAATAATACGCATTGTCGGTCTTGTGGGCCTTTTTTGCCCAGTGTTGTACACGTGGGCCTTGTTTGCCTATAGTGCCTGACTCATGGACCGTATTTGCCTAGTGTCGAACTCATGGCCTGTATGACTCATGGGTTGTATGACTCATGTGCCTTTTTCAATGTCGAGCTCGTGGGGCCGTACATTGTAGGACTCGTGGGTGTCGTGCACGTGGGATGACTCGCTATGTACAAACCATGGGCCATGTACAAACCAATGAGAGAGGTCTACGATGACATCATCGTCTTCTGTTTCACGAAATATACGGTACATAATACAGTTCTATATTTCCCCTTTCTTAAAGAATACATTTTGTCTAATGTTATTCTGCTGTACACTGCTTAGTTGGCTATAATCTTCTTTTTAAGGCCATTTCGGGCACAGAACGAATTTTCCCTACAAGTGCACATAATGCACAGTACAATATAGCTTGAAACTCAAAAAGCCCTCTTTGTGCTTATCCAGTCTGATAATGCGACCATTACCCCGCATTACACGGTAGATTAATCAGCAAATTTTTCATTCCGACTTGCAACACATGTTGTAATAGCGTACACACCTATACAAGACACACGCACTCACCCTTTCTGTTCCATGCATTGACTTTTGACAATGTATAAAACGCAATGGGATTTTTCTGTACCAATAGGCACTCAAAAGCACACAAAGGGTTTTAAGTGGTGCGGAAATAGACACATAAAATAGATGCCACCGTCAAGATATCAAAAAGGGCAACGATTAAGAGATTGCGTTTACGCTTGATGGCAACAAGTCACAAATCATGCACCGCTGAAGCACTCACGAGGAAAAAGTGAATCGCATTTTGCAGTCCTGACTGTTGAAAATGCGTTTGGTAATTCTGATCGACATTATATTTCAAACACAACAATGTCCTGAAGTATCCTCGTATTAAAAGGAAACTAGCGTGTTGACCAATATGTAATGGATAATACGTATGGGGCTATTCATAAATTGTTACTATAGAAGTACCACTTAACGTCATGTTCAAGGTAGAGTCATACGTCGTATGAATATCCCATAACTTGGATTAAATGGTTTCATATCAATACGCCGTATATCCAAACGACGTATGACTACACGATAACTCGGTGTGCCGTATCTGAAAGCGGCCCCAGACTCATGATATGCACATTGTAGCACTCGTGTTTTAATCTTTGAAAAGGTAGAATACATGTCGGATATTCAACTTTGTGGGCGTGAAATGAACGAATGTCATTTGATTAACGTACTAGAAACCTGTAATCTGACAGCTGAAAAAGGGTCTGCTCGACGAATTAAAGCCAGCCTTTGGTAGACTGTTTCCAGCATCGCAGTTTTAGTTGAATACACTTCTAAATAGGTTCGTTGCATTTTCGAACGTGAGACACAAGTAAGTACAGATATTACTGTATATAATTATGTACATTGTATATATTTATATAGAAAGATATAGATTCTTCACTCTACTAAGCACAAACACACAAATATACCACAAGTTCGATAAAACAGTCGACACCAGGTACTGGCTATTGAATACAGATTTCAAGGGTAAACGGCCTTGAGGTTATTTTGAAGTCAAATGCGGCGGGAAGGAGCATTCGGACTTAAGAGCGTAATTCCCGATAGTACAGGAGCATTAATACAACAAAAGAAGATTTGAATGCACTCTTAGACTTGACAAGAGGTATTAAGAATATCTAAAATTTCCAATACCTTGGGTGAAAAGTTCTTATCATCCTGCAAAGCACATTTCCATGCATTTTGTTTTTCTTAACGACTTTCATTTTCTAACCTTGATGCCCTGATAGAGGCTACAATATGGATGACACGACTACTCACTAATTGTGCTCAAAGGATAAGCAGGATACTGGGAGGATAGATTGCTCTTAACCTTCGAGAAAAGATGCAAAGTAAAAAAGCGGCTTACAGCTTCCAGTCGCGATGCATAGTTGACTAGTTTTTTTCTTTATTTGTTTCTTAAGAATAGGCCAATCGCACTGAGAGTCTCAGCAGAAATCTAAAATCTGAAATATTGGGCTCTTACAATATATTTCCTTTTTTCCATTTGTCTCTCTTTATTCTCAGCTCAACTGCGGTGAAAAATATGTTTCCTTTACTGTTTCTCGCCAGGAAACATTCTCTCGTCATGCTGGGAAACAGTTCAAATAGGTCAAGGCAAGGGAAAAGCGACGGTTTTAATACAAGAGCAACAAGCCACTTTGGATGATGATTTAGATAGAATCACTCCCAGATAAATTATTAAACATGCAACTGAAACGAGAGGTCTGTTTTTACGTGATCACGAGGGCAGGCCTCTTGCAGAGAACGGCAAGTAATTCCTAAAGCTGACAAATCCACGTATTTATGTCAATGGCAAGGACAAAAAAAAAAATAGTAGCTTTACATCAAATGTCTCTCGATGTTTGACAAATATCATCTGGTGAAGAGAACCAAAACCCCCTCTGCAAACTCTGTAAGTAGTTGCATCAATCACAAAAATGTTGTAGCATCAATTAACTCCAGAACGACAATCAATAAGCAAGCGAGGATATTGGGGTCCGGTATAAGACGTGCACGAAGTAATTGCCATCACAAAGTCTACGCATGATTTATACGTTGGACCAAACATGTATACGCTCGATTAGAATCTGGTCAGATTGTCAATTAATAAGCTTCCCATTCACCGATTATTACATGGAAAACAGCCTATACATCTTGAAAAGGATTTGCAAAGTTCTTTGATTTATTTCCTCGCATACAGCATGAAAGATGGGGATATGAATTCTGTATCGATCGTAAAAAGAGCATGACCTTTAACATATAAAGAATATTGGAACACGCTTTTCCTGCCGATTTATCACAAAATGAGACCTTCAGGGTCTTGTTAATTCGTTCAGGGAGTGACATTCTGGTTCTGATTTCTTTTCCATCCTTGAAAGTTCCTGTATAAGTGCCTGGATGGTGAGGTAAGTATGATCTATGTATTAATTGGCACAGTTTGCATAGTCGACAAAATGTATGGAGTTGTTGTTTTCTTTTTCTTACTTCACTAGGCACGATAAGGGGTCAACTTTAGAAGTTCAGTTCGTTTCCTTGATACAAATACACATCATTTCGTTGTGCTTCACATTTCATGTCACGCTAGTTTGTTACTGAAGGGGATATTGATGTGCTTAACTTTCCGGTTTTATCCATGGAAAAAATGAAACCAAAAAACCAGCAAGCAGGCTATACTCATTATCAAACGCGGATACAGGTAGGCCTATAATTATTTTTGTACGGATATTGATTTTGTGGCATGTCTCAAGTTCCAAAGGGAATATGGATGATGTTGTGTGGGAAATATCTCATAACGTGAAGCAGCATTATTATGATTCTTATTGCATTCATGATAATTCACGCCTTAATTCTTTCTGATTGCTTGAAGGAACGTGCAAAAGTTACTCTCGCACACCCACTGTAAATCGTGCGTGAGATGTGAAGATATCAAACTGTTTGGAAATTGCAGCGGCCTCGTCACGAAGCCATTATTCATACCCCAGGATTATTTCCAATGATTCAATTTGGAATAGTGCATCTGGTCGACCTACATACAGTACATGTATTGTCCAGTATCTCTCTGCACGATTCCAGGAACTGAGAAGAAGAGATCAAAATACAATATGTGAACTTCCATACAACTTATGACTTATGTCTCGTGCGGAAGATGCTAGTCGGCCTGAGGGAATGCGTGCATACCCACAGGACGGGCATTTTTGCCTTTCGTTTATATTTCATTTCATTTTGAACAACACAAAACATTTGTACATATATGTAGTGACGTAAACTCATTGCAATATTATATGCTTTTTTGCGCAAGTGTGTATGATGTATGTACGTGTATATCTTTGTATCTGTGTGTGTGTTTCTAAGTGTGTAAGTGTGTCAACTATTGTCCGTGGAAAGAAGAAAATTATGTAAATAGGAAAATGATTTATGGTCAACATCTTCATTGTCTAACTCTATATTGGTTACATTATTTTTGAGGTCCCCTTTCTTTCCCGTCTATCCGCTTACAGGACTCGTTTATTCTTGTAGGATGAATACTCCCCTTTTTGTGTCAAAGAATGAAGGCTTCCTATCGGTCAAAGTCATTGTTTGTTTTTCTGTGTATCGATCGCCGTGCATGTGGCGCTCAGCCTTGAGAGTTTGCACTCTCGTCACCTGTCTCCAAAGAGTGATGCGCGTGAGCAATGCGATGATGCATTTTTCAATTCAATTCAATTCAAATTCAATTCAAATGAGATTTTTATCTCCAATAGTACATTTTTGTTGATACAAGTTCAAGGGAAAAAGTACAATATATACAACAACATATTATATACATTATACATAAGAAACAAATCTTCAAATTAATTGTGTTATTGGAAAAGAGAGGCCTGCGTAAAAAAAAAAAAAAAAAAAAAACAAGCTTGTAGAAATATGAGCCACTTAGAAAATCAAAGTCGCAATTCAGAAAAAAAAATATACGGGAACAAAACACAAACGCAGGCACAAGACGCTCACTGTAAATAAAGACGTAGGACAAACAACAAGAGACAATGGGAAGGGGAGATTAGAGGAAGAGGGAAGAGAAGGAAGAGGATGGGGCTAAATATATGTAAATGATATGTATATATGCATATATTCACTCATTCATTTATTGTTTGGATAAACATATATTCACTCATTCATTTATTGTTTGGATAAACATATATTCACTCATTCATTTATTGTTTGGATAAACATATATTCACTCATTCATTTATTGTTTGGATAAACATTTTTTTTTCAGCTAAATTATGACAATGTGAATGTCTATTAAATCATATGTCTTTACAGTATGCATTGAAATATGTTACCCTGGTCACGTGACTATGGCGTCACTTTTGAGATCATGATGTGCAATTGTTAGGTATGTACTGCCTTCACATTCTTTTCTTTTTCTTTTTCCTTTTTTTCAATTTTGAGAGCCGAGGATCTATTTCCGCAACTGGTCCGCTCAGGGTGCAATTTAGGATATCGTCATTTCAGTATACCCCATATCCTACAAAGCAAAGAAAGATGAAATAATGATAAAGAAAACATGAATTTGTTTACTAACAACGAAGATATAAACAAGAAGACAAACAAACAAACGAAATGAAATACAGTTTGTATTTACCTGTTGATTCGATTTCACCTACCGCTTGCAAAAAGAAATGCGTCCTGATTTGAGAAACGTTTTCCCCTATACGAGGCAAGATATCTTTCTGCTCCACATTTTTTTTAAGAAGTGTGGTTTCATCAAAACCTTTAAACTCCCCGTCTGTTTATGTGCAAGAAGCCATCCTACTTTCGCATGTGAAGGATTTGTTGGCGACTCGAACAAGTGCGGGGCGGCAGCAGGCGGTAGATTCGCTTCCATTCCATCAATTTTGGCGCGATGCGGCACGGAGGTCGCCCGAAATAGTTGGCAGCGCCAACCCGCTAGATTTCGCCAGCTCCTTCAATCATGTGATTACGCACACGCTCTCGGGGAAAAAAACAAGAAGCGATGTGACTGGTTTGATAGATAATCGCCCTTTGGTCGAATAATCAAAGTTCTTGTTGTTGTGTCGTCTGCGTTCCATGATCTGTCATGCTCACACCTCAGCAATGGACCTCCATATATCTATACAAACAAACTAGGGGGGAGAGAGAGGGTGGGGGAGTGAGAGATAGGCAGAGAAAGAATGGAAAGGAATAGGAAATGGGTGAAAGAGAGAGAGAGAGAGAGAGAGAGAAATAGAGGAGGGCGGGAGAGGGAGAGACTGAGGTGGGTCTGAATGAGCAATATATATATATATATCCTTCTTTGGGCATAACATTATAATGTAAAGGGTGTTCGCAGCAGAAAACCGTGTGTTTACGGACTGTTTTCTTAAAGTGTCATCATCATTATTAATTACGGAGCAAAGATTGTCACGGAAAGGGGAATAGGAGAAAAAAAAAACACAATAGCGGTATCATCGCAACCCCGCACCATATATCCTGCAGTTGTATGGAGCATGTATCGCCTACTCGATCGGCTGATTACTCAGTAATGGAGAATACTAACCATGCTATCAAGCATTGCTTACACACCGACAAAGTCTTGATGTAGTAGGGGTTGCCAGCTAATTGAAAGTAAATACATCATTCTTCCTTTTTCCTCTACAATCATTCCCCACGTGCCTCTTCTTCTAGGGGCTGTGAGAAGTTTGTTGGGTGCATGCACATCTTAATAAGTGAACTACAGATGAGAGCCTATAGCGAGGATTATGAAGGCACTTTGTATTATTTGTCGAGTCCCACCACTTTCCCATTCAGATCCGCTATTTACTGAATGCAAGATTTTGAAAATTAAAGATTGTTTCTTTTTTAACTGGGTCAGTTCATCTTTAATTACGGCACAAATGCACTTCCCCGTATATATAATTCAATGTTTTCAAGAAACCATTTAAAAAAAAAAATAATTATCCCACTAGGCGGTCTAGTGAATTTCATTTATCCCTCCTATAATTATGAAGAGAGGGTGTTTTGGGTTTTTTGTTAGTTTGAGTTTAAACCATAGTTTAAACCATAGTTTAAATCATAGTTTAACCGTAGTTATTACGGTTCATCAGATGCAAATGCAAGGAAACATAATTCTGTTTCGATTTAAAATATCTTGTTCTACCGTCATGCATCAGCAGCTTTTTTCCCATAATGTTTAATTCATGTAAATTGTACAAAAAGAATGATGATTAACTTTTTTATGACGACATTAATCATCAAACTGCAACTCATTATATATGAATGTCTGATTCAAATGAGATATAAATCAAATTCTATCAAATAACGCAAGCAAGGATGAAATGTTAGATTTATTACAATATGCATCGTTGATATGTTTTTGTACATGTCTCCCCCCCCCCCCAAAAAAAAGATGAAATTAGGTGCAAACTATTTTGTATGCAATGTTCGCTTGATATTAGCAGCAAATTCGAGCAAAATGACGTGTGATGTGAAATATTTCCATCACCTCAAGTCATCCTGGACACGTACACAACGCTTCAGACGGAAGCTATAATACTAACACCTTTCTTGCACCTCGAAACAATTTAGTTTCTCGGGTCCAGTTGGTCGCTTTTAGTGGGAGTGCATTCACACAGAAGCGATTCAATAAGGGTTTCTAATTTCATCCAACACATGGGTCACCTCCCCGGCTCTGGACCCGACAACATGCCCGAAGATGCGTCGACGACGACTTAATGAATGCGAATGCAGAGGACCGGCGAAAATCGGCCCGCTTTTTCCTGGTGTTTTTGTTGTCTTTGTTGATGTTGATGTGGTTGTTGTTGTTGCTTCTGTCATCATCTTGTGGACAGAAACAAATGACGTCAATTATGCACACACGTAATCTAAATAACGCATCGTTACTCTAGATTATAGATGGATAAGAATCCAGAAATCGAAATCAAAACAGAAAGAGGACAATTACAACATAACATGTTATATCATATATACATACATATATAAGTGTATATATATACATATGTATATACATGTCAAAAACGATTAGTTATAAAGTTTATATATGGATGATTAAGGAGACAATGTCTTAATGTGACATTGTCTCCGTAAGATGTGAATTCTTTCACGTGTCTCCTTAAGATATGAATACTTTCACGTGTCTCCTTAAGGTATCAATGGGAGTTAAAAATTGTAAAGAAGAGAAAAGAATAACACAGGAAATCCGCATTCCTCTATTTGGAACCCATTTTCTAAAATTAAATAAGGGTTTTAAAACAAAGGTTATATATATTTTTTCAGCATTTTGCACGAATTTAGCATCACAACGATGAACCAAGGAGATGTAACTAAAGAAAAATCGAATTGTCTCATAATAGCACAATTTATGCCCTGTCCCCTACATATGGCATCTAGGAGTATTATATATATATATATATATATATATATATATATATATATATATATTATACGCATACATAGATATTTAATAACCTTATACTAGTAGTGTAAAACGTGATCCGTTGATGAGTAATGGTTTTGCTTTGAAATAAGACTTGACTAAGCAATGCTGATTCCAGATTTTTTGACACACAAGAGCACGTGAAATTTACATAACCATCACAATTCTAAGTAGAAGAATATCATGGGGGTGCCTTTACCTCATCTGCCTGACAGACGTTTAAAGATTGTAATCATAGGTTCAATTGATAGCTCAGTGACACTGACTTCAATCTGGTGATCATTTTGCGTGGACTATTGATAGTCAGCTGAGACGTGAAATGGCGCCATTTGAATGTTAGCATCAATTGTGGACTAAACGTACCTGGTGCTTTTTAACAGTGCAGGCGCCACAAAATTTAATCGATGTAGCTCGTAATTTACCTCAAATAATCGAATGATTTCGACATTCTTTATATCGTATATCTTTCAAAAGAGGGGTGAGGGATTTTTAACCCATCAGAATGCCATTCAGATCTGCAGTATGTTATCAAATTTTGCATCCCCCTTAGAGCAACCATTAAATGATGTTCCCACGTTCTCATTATTCCAGTTTCTCCTCATCTTGTCTTGTTCAGCATAGAGTTTCATCCGTATTTCAGACGATATTCTCTCACAATATAGTGCATGCAGTGATACCACTTTTCTTTCTTTCTTTATGTATTTCTTTCGATTCACGTTTCGCGTATGGGCGATACGCATACCACGGGAACCGGCGGCTTAAGTCCCATCCAGAGGAAAAGGCAAAGATAATGGTTGTTAATCATTTGCTTTATCTTCGTTTGTGTGTGTGTGTGTGTGTGTGTGGGGGGGGGGTGTTTGTTTGTTTGTGTGTGTGTGTGTGTGTGTGTGTGTGTGTGTGTGTGTGTGTGTGTATGTTTGCATATTGCTGAAAATTTCGGCTTGTGGAGTAATGTTGCCATTGTTCAGAGGGAGATTTTGAGTGCATGGTTAAATTTAGAAGGAAATAAAAAGAGACAGCATACTCGTATCTTGACATTCAAATGAATCATTCATGGTTGTATTTTAGCAGCAAGTGCTTCTTCACAATAAGGTCTTAAGAGACACAGAGAAGAGGCAGTTGTTGTTTTTTATAAGAATTCGTATAATGTTTTCCCTACATTGGTCTATTATGTTTTTACTTAATTATTCCTTTTTTGCGCTGGTATTAATCTGGGATTGTTCATGTGAATATCACAAGAATAACGAGTTTGATAAGATATTTTACTCTTATGAAGGGAAGCGTTTTAAAAAAAATAAAGGTAGAGCTTGTGTTGAGAATAGAATACAACAAAATAAAGACAAAAGCTTTCTATCGCGCGCTTTGCAGCACGGGTTGATAACCTCACCCCTCGCCTCTCCCTTCACCCTGACACCGTTTTCATGCGGCCTCTCGTCCATAAAACTTCCGGCTTATGTGATAGAGTTTCCTTCAGAGCTACGAAGATTTCAGATAAGACGTACTAAAGATACATCGTATTCACTTCAAAATGTCAGAGATTTAAAGTTGTAAGTTCTCTATCCATTAACCTTTTCTTTTCTCAGTACTTTTTCTTTTTTTTCCTCCTATCGCCTGACATTTCCTGATAAGAATGTGCACAGGTAAATGATGTGTATTAACCAAGATGATAAGGCAGTTTCATACCAAGAATAAATTGGAATGTTAGGCAAGTTCATAGAACCTTGGTCGTGTTTCTCTTTGTTTGTTTGTTTGTTTGTTTGTTTGGTGTTCTTATATGTCATGGAGTTCTTTATCTCAGACTGGCGTTAATACTCACTGCATGGAAAGCACTTTTTAACGAGTGTTTCGGTGGTCAACCGGAATAAGGTCTGCTTCGTGTAGCATCCAGGGGATTAGGCCTGGCTTTGATTCTCAATCCCTGCTTTGACACGGTCTTCCTGTGTAAAGGTGAACCGAACATTTTAACGACGTCAGGGAAGAAAAATGAAACTCATTTTCGGAATGTACATATACTTATAGTTTATCCAGCGCAATGGATGATGTGTTGGCGAGTGAGACAGCTAGATCAGCCGGCTGCAATGGGGTCTTACTATTACAACAAAAAGTTAAAAGCCTGATAACTGTATGGAGACGCAAATTCCTCAGTTGCGCTGCTTTATTCATCCATTAAATGGAACAGGTTTACATAAAATTTAAGGAAAAGTGAATTATGAATTGTAATCAGATAAAGTTTTATCGATAGATGTTCTTCTATTGACAAGTATTTACCCCTGCAATTGATTGACTCCGTTTTTAATCTCAAATGAAATTCACTCGCTATCTATAAAAAGATACTAAAAGGCACCCACCACGGCATAGTATCGTATGCCTCTCAAAGACATTGGCATTTATGTTCAAAATTGTGTATTTTTGTATGAAAGTCCTCTTTACAAGTTTTCCTCTGAGTCACCTTATGCTTGCCGTAGTTTTAAGCATTTGCAAGTTTGAAGGTAACGCGTATATGGGTATATTGTCACGCGCAAGTTAGGTTATATATTTATTAGTTGTTCTCACTTAATCTTGTTCAGTGCCTATACCATTACACTGTTTGCTTGTTCGAGACAACAACACTGCAAATGTTACTCTAGTGTTTGCCTTTAAGAGAGAGATGTAAGCAATGTTGTAAAGTGAATGAAGGATGCCATGTCGAGTGGAACATTGGATTGAAAAGGTCGCGAACTTTGCCATCAGTCTGAACACAACAATCGGCAACATTAGACCTCACATCCTCTCTCTACGTCACAAGGAGCAGAAAGTCGTATCAACATGATCAGAGTGAAGTGTTCACTCCTGCGTGGCCACGCTACCTGATTGAACGAAAGCTCTTACTACAATCTGGAGGCGGGGCGTCGGAAGAAAACCTATGGGCCATCTCTATGTGCCTGACCCGGGGCGTGTAAACGCGCATGATGAATGAGGCAGATGCTACATCCAATTAATCTGCGTACTTAATCTATTTCGGTTCCCCCAACACAAATGCGCCTCAACTCCGCTCTCTCCTTCTCTGCTTAGCAAATATATGATTAATTTATAAATTTACATATTCATTTGACATTATCTAGATGGTATATATTCATAATTCATTATCAAATGACCTCATAGTCTAATCTAGCTTTGCTGCCCGAATGCAACGGATGTGACGTATGCAGTATATAACCCAACGAATAGTGTGAATCTTGTAACATAATGAATACAACACTTTGTAATCGCAATGCTATCTCGGAACATAAAAAAAAAATGCTAACACTAAAATTTCAACAACTTTCATACTATTATCTTCCAGGATATGTATTCCTAATAGTGACAGTTGTAGAAAAGCCTCGCATGATAGTTAAGCCCTTGAAGTCCCTGGTATTACATCATTTGATACATAGGCGACCGTTACTGAGCCGGCACGTCAAGGATCCCACCTCCTTAATGCAATTAATTCACACATTTGGCAGTACATGGCAGGGAGAGGGATCGCTTCTGCATCCGTGGCCATAATAATGAGACCCATTTTAAAGTGAGAAACCCCACATTCTGCATAGCGACGTGGAGAATGGCCACTCAGCTCAGCTCAGAGATGATACAACTTTGGCATCAGATTTAAAAACGCATGGAATTTTACTTCAGTGGACAGATTCCGTTGCATGGCATTAAAGAAGATTCGACCTTCGAAGTCAGGTTTTTTTTTTTCTTTTATTCTTTCAAAGCAGAACAGATCAAAAGCGAGTTATTTTTGTGAGATTTTCCTGGAATGTACAAGGACATAGAAGTGAACAAAATGTACATGAATTCAACAGCTCACCATAGTATGGCAATGAAGCAGTTTCTCTTCAAGGAAGTGTCTCACAAACTATTCCAATAATTCCACCTGGCATTAGTTTATAGTAGTATTATCATCAACGCTATTAATATAATTCATGGAGAATTTCCATGAAAGCTATTGTGTTCTCTATACGTACTTTATAATTCCACGGACGTCCATGATACTCAGTATCTCATTTCCTTAATGCTGGGTAGTGGGTGGGGAATGACATTGTTATTTGATATTTGAAATGTGCTTCTGTTATAAACAGCAATCATTGTCAGAGAAGAGGACGGACAAGGACGATATCAGCGAAAAGGTTTCTGCACTTAGGTTGATAGCCAAGCCGTTGCCATGGTAACTCTTCGGTGGAAATGACTGGCTTGGCTTTGCGCTCTTAGTTTCTATACACGTTGCCGTATTTGTCAATGTTATTATTAGGTTTTGAAGGTCATGAAACGGTTAGGGTCAATGTGCTGGGTTGCAGAACATTTGTACTAAGAATGGTAGGCAGCGAAACAAAAAATCAAAATAACTCGACCTTTCAGTTGTAACACAGTTACAAAATATGATTGTCATGCGAAATCAATGCTTTCTTGAAAACCTAGGATCGGCACTCTTACTACAAATCCATTGCCTTCCACTTTTATAAATCTGTAATCTTTTTCATCTCGTCGAATTGATGTGTATACTGTATCAATCCATCCTCAGTAGTTAACTTCTTCATTTGCTAGAGATTGATAAGACACCTTTTCCAGGCTTTAAAGTGAATGACACACGTGACACACTGTGTCTCTGTTGCTACAGTACATTGATTTTGATCTTCACAGTCATGTGGGCAGTTTCTACACTAAAGTGATGGAACAATACTCTATCTGTTTTCTATCATCACTTTTTTTTTTCTATCATCATTTTTTTTTTTCATATGCCTCTCCTCTCGCAGTTGATCCCATTTAGTCTCAAAAGTACAAACACAAGGAATGGAAACATTCTTACAAAACACTCGACCGAAATTCTACTCTTTTCCGGCGTGCTGTTTAATGTTTTCTTTTACTGGGACACTCTATAGTTGACTTGTCCTTTTTCCAGCAAGCTGTGTGGCATGAAGCCCTTCACACCCGAAAAAGTGCAATTAGCGCGCACACGTGCGGTCTGCCCCGCGGTCCGTGTGTGCTTTGACAAGGAAGCTGGACACAACCCGGTATAAGTACATGTATTCACACACCAACCTTCCACACCACGTCACAAACTCTGCCGATTTCAGTGGGCCTTACTTGTGTTCATACACCATCCTGAACATCGTGTTTAAATCCATTGTTCCGAATTACTTTCTCTTGACCACTATCTACAGTAGTAAAAAAATTGCCATTACTTTGAACATGGTGGTCTTGCTTCCGCTTGTGATGGGTGAAGCGAGCTCTACGCGCCTATATGATTTGACGTATTTTCCACTTGATACCTTAACAAGGGATAAAACCAGCAGGAACAACCGTGTCTTCCCTGACGCGCATTTCTACGAGATCCTTGCGACGCAATGGTAATAACCACGGTAAGGAAAATGCGATATGATGTGATAAAGTGCTTTGATGTGCATGTCTCAAGACATTTGCCGGTAGTGCAGTGTTAAACTTATGCAGATAAGGAATATGTCTTTATGTGTGGAACAGAAACATACACTTATTATTTTATCTTGTGTATGTGTGTGCGTGTGTGAATGTTTTTTTTTTTAATTGTGTGTGTGTGTGGTTGTATTTTAAGTGTTCATGAGCGTGTGTGTAAAGGGTAGGGCACATCATTCTAGGTTCAGAACATTCTTATCAGTAGTCAAACTTATCAC
This sequence comes from Diadema antillarum, assembly GCF_040938485.1. Taxonomy (NCBI): domain Eukaryota; kingdom Metazoa; phylum Echinodermata; class Echinoidea; order Diadematoida; family Diadematidae; genus Diadema; species Diadema antillarum. The sequence goes on along the minus strand of NW_027271943.1, from coordinate 484,273 downwards.
CTTGGTGTTTCTCGTATTTCTCAACCTATATAACACATTCTTCAGTACAAGTATTGTTCTTATTTATCACCTTTACAATCTAGCTTCCCTGACCAAAAAGAGTAGTCAATCAGACATATCCCCAAGATGCTATTACATCATCTCTCCAAAATTGGCGCCTTAAAGGAGTAACGACAACATTTCCAGAACCACATAGTTATGATTTTCATAAAGCAGTTGGAAAGAAACGCTGAGAACAACACTCGCGAATATTTCTTTTGATGTTGTTACCTTAAGGCATGCTTGAAGCCCGCTGTAATTATGAAGCACTAATCAAGTATCCTATTGATGGTCTTGCTGCCGTTGTCGTTTTTGTTATATACTGTCATCCTGTACTTGAAAATGACCTTTAAAGGTTGTGGTCGACTTCTGACTTCGCTAATCTATCGATTTACCGCCAATCACCGGCTCAGAAAGTTCCGCTATTCGAAGCTATACCACTTGTTAGTGATTATAACTCGACAGTTGACCGGGCAGACAGGACTAGCAAAGACGTTGCTTGACCCAACCCTTGCACTGCTGGCCTTCCAAGGTATTAGGATTAGACTGTACTGTATAAAAGTAGCTGGTTGGGAATATCGCTATACTAGCAAGCTACACAGGTTTGACTGATGAAAATGTACCTGACCTTTCAGCCGATAAACATTGCACAGGGCGAGCATAAACACGTGGCTCTACTCTGACCTCCAACGTAGGAGGCCCCTACGTGATGCCTTAACTTTACCCTGTCAGACGAAAAAAAAAGGGGGGATTCGAAATCCCCCGAAAGCATGATAAACCTATGATTACTCCTTTCCACATCATTATCGTAAGTAGTCGAGGCTGATGTCGCCATGTTCGTATTGGAAAGCGAAGAGTCAATTACGTTGGAGATTAATGTTGTGAAAGACATGACCTGACTGAGAATTCCGTCCTCCGGAATGTTAATGTTCAATCGCTTGTCCTCCAAAGTAAGCAACCCCGCGATGAGAGGCGTAATTTACCGGGCGAGTACTGTTCTTCTGACAATGTCTGAGTGTTTGCACAGAGTAGTTGTTAGCCGCCGACGCTTATTCCGTAAGGAGAGCTCTGGTTGATCATTACTATGTATCAACAAATTTTATCTCGAAATCACTTTCTTTTTTAATCGTAAAACGTAAGCAGACATTCATGCAAAGATTTCAAATGAGGAGTCACGCCGTGTTTACAAGGAATACACAATATAGATCCTAATAGATGAGTTCATAAACTCCCTTGGGTAAGATGTTGATTGCAGACTAGAAGGAGACGGAAGAAGATGAGATGACAAAATGTAAAAAAAAAAGTGAAGGAGAGTCAGTGCGCAACTGCAATGCAGATCTGCTTCAAATTAGTTACAAAAGTTACTCTTGGTTTGTTTCCAGGAAACGAGGCGAAAAAAAAAATGTGTGCAAATGACTTCGCACGTTCATAAACCTGATGATTGTTATGAAATCGCAATTGAGGCCAATTTCAGGTAATCACTGACATGAAAATCCTACCAGACACGTCTTGACGAATCAGTTATACTTACCCAAGCTCAAAACAGACAACAAAAAACGTATTTTCTTTCTCACACTCCGCCAGTAAAACGTTCAGTTCAGTTCCAATTTCCGTTCAATCACCCCCTTCTCTATAAATCTTCAAGAAACGTCTCCGGCAACATCAGTCTACCTTTGGATTTTGCTACTATTTTGTATGACCATTATATCTATTATGTTGTATATAGATGTTTCCATATTTCTTTGATTTCTATTGCGTTTCTGTATATGTTACTTGATATTAATCTTTGTAAGCACGCGTTATATTATGTAACTTTTGTATCTGACGCAGAGTTCCCTTGTAAAGCAATCCTATATGTCTCTGAATGGGATTACCTTGATTTTAAAGAAGGACATGAATAAATAGATAATAAATACAAATGCCATCACTATTCAAACATCGTTATGATATAGAAAAATAAAATGAATTTTTTGTTTCAGGTTTTTCCCAGGACAATCAACGTAATAAGGGAGCACTATCAGACCATATCAAGTGTATTTCAGCCGTGTGGATCAGAAGAGTGTGCCTGTGTCGAGTAAATAGAATAAGCCTATAGTTCAAAAGAAAGCCTTGAGATGCGAGTCGGTGACAGCATGGCACGTACTCAGATCATTCTGGCCTTAACACCTGTTGCCAATTTACTTTGCGATATATGCGGATGATAACGGACAGGTATCATAGCAAACAGATGTACAGTTATGATGATTATTGCCTCTCGTCAGTTGACACTGTTTTGCGATGGCGTGATTGGACAGATATTGAAGCTGAAATAAAGTATGCACAATCTTCCGCTTTATGTCCATCTCCAACATCCATACATTCTAACCTGAGCATAACGGGACGCCCACAATGCCGGTATGATTTTTCATTACACATTATTACACTAGCGATAAGAACATCTGTCTGAATAAGGTATATTTGTCTTTTTTTTTCTGATTCCTTCTAACCGGAGGGCCAAACCCCAAAAAGTCGCTTACTTAACGAGTGAGTTGCACTCTCTCTACAAACTAAGTAGACCATGCTTATTTTCAAGTTTTTATTGTAACAAACAACATTCCACTGGTCTACCTCAAAAAATTTGTTGCGAAAGCCTCCAAATCCAAGATGGCGTCCAAGATGGCCGCCATATTTACTGAATTTGTTATTTGAAAGATAGAATTTGATTGAAAAATCATATTTCAACAAATTTGATGTCATGTGAGAGAGAATAAAATTTTCTACAAGTTGATACCATTTTTGTGGGTTATTGTGATAATTGGATTGAGATTTTAAGGAAAAAACACTCATTTTTTGATAGTTTTCTGAAAAAAGGAAAATCATGAAATTGTTTGATTCAGCATAAATCAAAGAAAGACTGAAGGATTATCTTGAAACGTTTCAAGAATTTTGTTTGACATATAATTAATATTTGAAGAAAATTAGGGGTCAGTACCATTTTCGGTTCAGGAGTTATAATGTCTCAAACTTGAAAACTCACTATGTAAAAATGGCCACTTTAGTTGTGACAAGACCTTGTTGGTCGTAAAAAAAAGCCTGTGCGCGCCAAGACTACTACACGCACCACTGCCACTGGAGCTTGTAGCAGTGCCAGTGGTGCGTGTAGTAGTCTTGGCAAACGCAGACTTTTCTTTGAAAAACAAGGGTTTGTGCCTGCAAACTAACTTTTCATATACCAAGTGGTAGCTCAGGTAACGCTGATTGCTATTACAATGTATTTCAAAGTAGATTGTTCTGAAGCAGATGAGATGAAGCAAAAAATATCTTTCAAATAGAGGTAGAAGCTTGAAACAACCTTGCTATAGAAAGTTTAAAACAAAATGTGGATCAATCACTCAAAAAATTCAAGATTGCAGGCCATCAAAGCTGACATAGTGTATTGCGCCAAAGTAAATGTATCATTTCAATTTTGATACAATCTTGTCTGTTTTGCTGTCTATTTATATGGTTTTTATATATTCTGAACATTTTAATGCCATTTCAAACCATCTTAGGTTTTTATGGAGACATTTTTCCGAATGCACCATGAATATTTCTCTAAAAAGTTTACAAAAATAAAATTAAAAATGTTTATTAAAACCATGCAGAAATTAACATCTTTCCCATATAATCAATATTTGGAGAAAATTAGAGGTCAGTATTGTATTTGGTTCAGGAGTTATAATGTCTCAAACTTGAAATCCCATTTTACATAATATGTTATTTACACGCATCTGTTCCCAAAGACGTAACAGAGGGTCAAATTCAAGATCGTGCTTACTTTTCGAGTTCCACTCTCTCTATAATCAAGACCATACATAATATTAAGCATACTAAGCAATGTTCCGTAAGTACACCTCAGTAGATTTGTTGCAAAGTACAGATACAGTCCAACAGGGCCGCCATTTTATTGAAATTAACATTTCAAACCTAAAATTTGATAGAGACATTGGATTGCAACAAATTTGATGTCATATGAAGGAGAGTAAAACTTTCTAAAAGTTGATACCACTTTAATTGTGTATTGTGATATATTGGGGGGGGGGAATTGTTTGCTTCTCTTTTTTTTGGGGGGGGGGGATCCATATTTTATATTGTTTTGAAAAAAGGAAGAAATGTAAAAATGCATGATTTACTATTTATCAAAGAAGAACTGAAGAATTATTTTGAAACCTGCGATTGAGATTGAGATTTACTGAGATTGAGACATAATTCATATTTCTGGAATTACAGGCAATATCATACACTGCTGACAAGTTAACATCTAAAACTTGAAAAATTATATCTATGCATTATAAATGTTGCTTACAATGTGTTTACATGGTCACACATGTAATACTGTAATGGTCTGGTGACTTGCAAGTACCTGCAAACTAACTTTTCATGCCAAGTGGTAGGTGACGCTGGTCGCTATACTGTAGCATTTCATCATAGTAGATTGTTCTGAGGCAGACAAGATTGAACAGAAAGTATTTTCCAAAAAGAGATAGGAGCTTAAAATTTGGCACAAATTTTGCCAATGTGTAATATTTAGCGATAAAAATAGTATCCACACAAAATTCAAGATGGCGGTAATTAATCGAGGTTGTCGTTCAAGGCATTATTTGCCATTAGTGCATGTAAAATAAAAACCCAGCTTTACTTAATTCCTCAAACTAGTTCTAAACTGTGAGTTAGGGATTAATGTACAAACTTAAATCAGTATAATTAATGCTAAATATTGTTAGATATACTAAATAGATCTGATAAGAATGCTTTTTTTGTGTCAACAGTTATCATGGTTATGGTTTCTTGAACAGAAATGGTGATATCTCCGTATGTTTTAGGCTTTATTATAATTTTTTTTACATGGTAGAATGTTTTGTAATACAACTAACCTGCACATACAAATCGAATGTGATATCTCTCCCAATGGTAAACAATACCTTTAGTGTGTTGCGTCAAAGTTATCTCAACTTATAACTTATAATTTGATATGTTTTTTTAATCTGCTTATATTGCTGTCTATTACATGTTTCTATACATCCGAACGATATTGTACTAGTGTAAACCATATTGAGGGTCTTTTTTTTTGGGGGGGGGGGGTGGAGCTCATTCCAGTGTTTGGGTAAGGCCCAATCTTTGATAAAAAAAGAAATGCTTCTGTATCAAAGATGTGTTTTTTTACTTGTATGTTACTCTGCTGTGGTAGAAACGTGAATGATGATGGTATATGTGTAATAATGTCTGATCCGTAGATGTCCTTGAAAGAGCTTCTGATCCGAACCCCCCCCCCCCAAAAAAAAAAAAAAAAATCCAACATGGCGGCAATTTCTCAACTTTGCTCTTAAATGTGTTGATTTCTGATTTCATGTGGGTTATAGTGTCACAATTGATCTGAACTTACGCCATTGGTAGACGTTTTCCTATATTAGATATCAGGATCACTCGAGAGTGAAAATGTTCATTTTCATTCATTTTAGAGTGACCTCGGGGATCACTCGAAGAGTGACGACTGATCCCTAAGGCAGGGCTCGACACTAACGGTGGTCCGGTGGCCCGGGTCCACAAAAAAAAAAAAAAAAAAAAAAACGCACCTCGGGCCACCAAAATGTCAGAAATGAAGAATTTGGTGGCCTGATCGGTCCACCAAAAAAGGTCGGATATTTGCCTTTGGGCCACCAAAAATGAAAGTTAGTGTGGAGCTCTGCCTAAGGTCACTCTAAAATGAGTGAAAATGAACATTTTCACTCAAAAGTCACTCCAATTTCACTCTAAATTCACCATTTTCTGTTATTCACTCCTCACATCAAAAGTAAAAACTTCCACTCGATTTGTTTTTTCTTTTTCGGAGAGTAGAATATCACTGGTTTAAAAAATGTGTCCATAAAAACTTAAAATGGTTTAAGATAGCACAACAGACAAATTTGTATCAAAAACGAAATAATGCATTTCATTTGGGGCAATACACTATGTCAACTTTGATGGCTGTCATCTTGATTTTTTTTTTTTGAGCGGTTGATCTAAATTCTGTCTTAAACTATCTATAACAAGATTGGTGCCAAGTTTCAAGCTACTACCTCTATTTGAAATTTTTTTTTTGCTTCATCTCATCTGCTTCAGAACAATCTACTTTGAAATAATAGCGATCAGTATCACCTGAGCTACCACTTGGTATGAAAAGTTAGTTTGCAGGCACAAACCCTTGTTTGTCAAAGAAAAAGTCTGCATTTGTCAAGACTACTACACGCACCACTGGCACTGCTACAAGCGCCAGTGGCAGTGGTGCGTGTATTAGTCTTGGCGCGCGCAGACTTTTTTACGACCAACAAGGTCTTGATCACAACTAAAGTGGCCATTTTTACGTAGTGAGTTTTCAAGTTTGAGACATTATAACTCCTCAACCGAAAATGGTACTGACCCCTAATTTTCTCCAAATATTAATTATATGTCGAACAAAATTCTTGAAATGTTTCAAGATAATTCTTCAGTCTTTCTCTGATTTATGCTGAATCAAGCATTTTCATGATTTTCCTTTTTTCAGAAAAATATCAAAAAATGAGTGTTTTTTCCTTAAAATCTCAATCCAATTATCACAATAACCCACAAAAATGGTATCAACTTGTAGAAAATTTTATTCTCTTTCATATGACATCACATTTGTTGAAATCTGATGTTTCTATCTAATTCTATCATTTAAATAACAAATTCAGTAAATATGGCGGCCATCTTGGACGCCATCTTGGATTTGGAGGCTTTCGCAACAATTTTTTTGAGGTAGACCAGTGGAATGTTGTGTGTTACAATAAAAACTTGAAAATAAGCATGGTCTACTTAGTTTGTAGAGAGAGTGCAACTCGACCTCTGTTTTTAGCTTTTGGCCCCCCGGTTATTCCTAGTATTTCAGTTAATTTCAGCCCTTTTCTATCGTTGAATATAGCTTTCTTTTCCTCTTTGTTCTTGTTTTTTTTTTTTTTTGCTTTTTTTAGATTGCTTTACCCAAAATATTAATTAGAGAGGAAAAACGTGGATACTTTATTATTACATTTCTTGGGACGTCGATATGAGATACAGACAAATACATCGTACTCATCCGTCTGGGGGAGCGTATGATAGACACAATGATCTTTGTCTCACTGAGCGGCGAATGTTTGCGAACGTTGCGATTTAGGCTTCGTTCAGGGTTCGTAAAAAGTTGCAATCAATTTTGTTAACAGTTGCAATCAAACTCGCAAGCAGTTTTCATTGTCGCAAACAGTGTTCCATGTGGCAAGAAATTTTGAACATGTTCACAATTTCTTTGCGACAAGAAAACAGAAAAACAGAAAATCAAAACTGTTTGCGAATTTGAGTCCAAATCTTTACGAACCCTGACGAAACCTAAAATTCGCTAAAATTCCCTACGTTCGCAAACATTCGTCGCTCAGTGAGATACCCCTCTACATAGAGATCGGGGGTAAACACGAATGACTGCCCTCTGTTGTCTAGGATGCGGCACTTTCATTGTGGCATTTCTGATTGTCGCTACATTGACCCTGATGACTTGTAAGACGAAAAAAAAAAGGAAAAAAAAAAGACCAGAACTTTTGATTTTCTCTTTGGTGTCGGGTTCCCCGGTGGCTTTTGTTTGCAAGCTGAAACGGAGCTGAACTTGAGAAATAACACCACATTCATAATCTAACGGTTTCTTGAGGTAGGTCAGATGTAATACTTGGAGGTCAGTCATTGTTATTTCATTCCAGGGGCTATGTATTGTGATGGCTGGTAGTTTCTCCTGAGCAGCTTTCGATGCAAGAAAAAGTGAAAGTAGCCCAAAGCATAGGCAATACAAATAATGTGACGTCAAGTTTAAAGACGTGCTGTCCAGTTTTGTTAGAAATGAGACTTTGCGTCAAATAACAAATGAAAGTTTTTCCAAAGGCAAAAAAATAAATAAAAAAATCAAAGGGCAGTAAAGGGGGGGGGGGGTGAGGGGCACCGCACTGCAAAAACATCGGTGATAGATTTAAAACCACGGGTGTTAAACTTAACACGATCAAGTGTCAATAGAGGACCACACCCACAGGTGTAGTAAGTATGTCGTGATGGTATTGAAAAAGTGTTCATCTGGCACTTCATGGTGTGAATTTGACACTGCAGATGGTGATATTTTTGACACTGAGCTGGTGTTAATTCAACAATGACACCGCATGGTGTTGATTTGATATTGCTGGTGTTAATGTCAATGGTATAAAACCCGCCCAGCTGCAATAGGAGACCACACCAACTGGTATTACTGTGGTGTAAATGTGTTCACACCTTCTTTTTTTTTCAAAAATCAAGTACTTAATCGGAAAATTCTTGATCGTCTTGTTGAAGTTAAAAATCAACAAGAAAAACAGTAACTATGAAACTATTCAAAAACAATTTTATTAGTTGAAGTGACACCCAGAGGTGTTGATCTAACACCACAAATGAGCACCGAAAATCTAACACCAGCTCGGTGTTTCATATTTAACACCGGACTTTTTGCAGTGCGGGGTTATTGATTCCCCCCCCCCCCTTTAGTACGGCCCTTTAATTTCTTAGAGTACCCATCTGAAAAGAGAGATATGCTTTACAGAAATGAAGTAGAAAGGTGACCGGAGGCATTCTTGATAAAATCAATATTGGCCCAATATGTTTTCTTTGATTTCTTTCTTCCTTATTACCATGAAGGGGTTAAGTAAATACTGTTTATTTGTCTAGTTAACCATTTACAAGTTTGTTTGTTGAGATCAATATACACAGGGGGAAAAAACGCCTTAACATTACTTCTTTATGTTGCGTTCCAGTTTTTCTAATGATTACTGTTAAATTAAATGGGTCATGTTCTTGTCAAACTACCTCGATCTGCGGAATTACAGGAAAAAAAAGTCACATAACATTGATTAGCTGGATAGACCTGAAAAAAACCCCTGAACACAACTTGTCAAGGAAAGCGAATAGAGATGAAATTGAAAACTCAACGTCCATCTATATCGCTTTTATTTTTGTCCTCATTTCTTGAAACGCGTACATAGAGCGTTATAAGTGAGACACTCCACATTGAAATTGTAATATCATAGGCCTACTTTCAATGCGCTATCTTCGCGCTTTGAAAATTTAACTCAACTGGAGCAATCCACATTCGTATCTCTAGCTATAACTATCTCTACTTACAAAATATTGTACCCGTTTTGTCCTTGAAATCGTGACGAAATTGAAACATTCGCTGCTCTAAAAGCTGTCATTCTCCTGCCGAAAAATTACGTCAGGCAATCTCTGGTTTTCCTCTCTTGGTTTTGACTGATATGGACTGCGACAACGGAAAGAAGACCGACTCTTCTACTTTTTTTAGAGGCTTAGTAAACGAAGTTACGATGAATGAAATCTACATGTATCCTGTTTGACTCCAACGCCACGACCAGTTTCTTCTCATCAGAGCCGAGATTCGCGGAGGGCGACGCAGATCTCTCGAGCAAGGCACTTCTCGTGACAGACGTAATATGGATCGATCTCGCCGACCTTTCCGATGATAGGGTCAAACGAGGGAGGAGAGGTCAATTGTGACATCGCTGTCAGAAAAGAATGTTCTACTATTTCAAAGGTAATTGCAGAGTAATGGGTCCAAGAAGGTGACCGTGACCTTGGTACGTATACGCGGGCAACTTTATGGTTGTTCTGTGATGACAAGTGGATTCGATGGCGGCAATAACGGCGCTCATTCTAAGAGCAATCTCCCAGAGTTTAACTAAAATGTTTCAACAGGAAGGCCGGCTTGGATGATGTTTGAAAGTAATCCGCCAAATGCAATGGCTTGACAAGCCCAGCGACGAAAATGGACGGTGCATTTACGGATTTGGCATATCTGATAGACTTAAACCTAATGACGGTATCTTGGTCAAGAGAATTCGTTGATTCTAACTGACGTGCTATAAAAGCAAATGTCTGAAGCTAAGAGACATTCTCTTCCTTCGTTGCATTTCAAAGCTATGAGTTATACGACTGCGCAAGTATACCGTAACAGGTCGAAGACTGGGGGAGTGTCGTATGTTCAAGTGCATCAAGATAGCGTCAGTTTACAACAATCTACTTTTTAGCATAGGGATTCTCATGGAGTAGAAATGCATACTGGAATGCTGGCCCGGCTCGGTATCGAATTGTGTACAACATTTTAAAGAAGAAATCCACCCCAAAAATAAATGAACTGCAAAAGAGAGAAAAAAATCCCGACAGAACGATACAAAAATGGAAAAAAAAAATGGATAAGAAATAAGGAAGATATGACAATTTAAAATTTCACATTTATTTTCGGAAACATTGCTTGACCAGTCCTTACGAAAATTCAAATCAAGTGGACGATGTCATGCTCTCACAATATTTCTTATTCATTCCATATACAGAAATGACCCCCTCCCCCCCCCCCCCCAAAAAAAAGAAAAAAATCATATTTCAGCTGTGTCGATATAAAACTTGTCTTAAAACCACCCAAAATAAAATAGAACAAATGTTAATTGTGATATATCTTGATATGGGAACATGCTTTTACTTATATTAGCTATAAAAGTAACACTTTTCCCGGATTTTATTTGATAACAAACATGAAAAATTGTGATGTTATGACATCATGGGGTGGATTTCTTCTTTAACTGATCTCGAAGAATCTTCTCTGGAGTTGAACAGTACTGAGAAGCGTACGAGTCGATGCATTCATTATATTCGCTGAGCGATGCTTACCGCTGTTTTCGAATGTATCCCGGAGGGCAGCGAATGAATCGGGCCAGCTATGAATCCCCATCACCTGAGTCGGTTCCTTTAAATGTCTAATAGTGACAGCAATTAACCCACTAATCACCTAACGCTTTAATAACCACATCTGATACGAACACGCGTAGACTTTCTGCATGCATAGTTCATTTCTTCGGCAAAAAGTACAAATCGTTTGACACGTACTAAAGTGACATATGAAAATCATCACTACGAAGAATTAGGTTACATGTATTTAGTCGTGCTGATGCATTTCCCATCATGCGTTCTTCCGCCTGTGGACTTACTAAGAATCAAGAAGCCAGCGGGAATCGTTGATGATGCCTCTTATTATTCCAATTTGGCAAATTTCGGCTCCCCTCGTTTGCATAATGAGATGAATTAAAAGAGTGCGAATGCGGAGGTAAGTTTACCTGTTGTCTTATGTGCCCTCCATATCCAGGTGATAATCGAGCGAGCGCCATTGCTGGTGTGCTTTGGATGCGATAACCGTACCTATACAGAAAAAAACAACAACAACAACGAATCGTTAATTTTTATAGTGTGGTATCCGAGCAGGTGACTAGGGTCACAGAAAAGCACGCACACACACACAGACACACACACGTACTAGTATGGGGAAAAAGGGGAAAAGACAGCATCTCGCGAGTCTGATAATTCCTTCAATTGACATTGCCCGCCTTTTCAAGTGGCCAGTTGATTATTCACAACAATTCACATTGTATATTACAATAATGGAAATGCATGATTACAAACTATATAGCAAAGTATAGCATAGCTGTTTCGGTTTGAAATTGAAGTCGGTAAATTGAACTGGTACCTCTAGAGATGTAATCCCGGCATTTTCAAATTGATCGCATTGTTTATTGTACTTATGCATAATATCAATATTTGCTGGAAATAAATGTCACTGAACTGAACTGAACTGGAGAGTTGTATTCGTACATGCAATGTACTACCCTGACGACAAGAATTGGAAAGAAAATAGGTATACGATGAGAGCGAATTATCAAAAGCAAAAGCAGAAATATTAGTAGTAGATGTAGTGGTAGCAGTGGTGGCAATATCAGCAACACATTTCAAATAGTATTACTAGTGTTGCTAGGTATAAAAGACTTAATTATTTTAGCGCTATAAGTGGTAGAAATTATTCCTATTTTTTGTCATAATCGTGAGAATAGAAGTTATGACGGACACAACTCTATCGGACTGTTGAGACGACCATTAATAATATTGAAATGACAATGATAATCAATCTTGAAATATCATCCGCTATGTTTCTTGTTGGTGGCACAAGAAACATACAAGCAAACAGACAAGGAATCAGCAATGACCATCTCTGGATGCTGGTTTGTTTTGTATGATCTTTGTTACATGACAAGAATCCAGAAGAAAACAAAGTCATAATTTTGCGGGAGCGAGCATTTGAAATTCATTGAAAGCCTCCAAGTATACCAATTGAGCTATACATCCAAATGAGGGAATGACACGTACACTTGTTATCACCCCCTCCCCGTTGCAATTTAATTGTAAAAGTAAAGAGTGGAACTCGGTATACAGAAATTCAGTCCACATTGTTTCGGTCAGTCTTGGTTTTGAGTGCTGCAATAATCATGACGATTGCTGCGAGTCAAACATCAAAGGCAAAGTCAACATTGGCACACTGTTCGCACACGCAGTTCTCATAAAACTTGACAGAACGTGATTTTGCTGATGACATTCAATATCAGCTTAATTCTATTTCAATGAGTTTTATGTGGCTCTTAATGAGATTTTATGGCGTTTTCAAGATTGTAAATTCTGTGAGAGCACATTTGAATTAATGGATTATCTACGAGTCCCCCTCCCCAGAAATAATGATAAATGAAAAAGAGGGCCGTAGAAAGAAATGACGACGTTATCATTTCAGCAATAGTGACATGAATATACAATAACGCGTATGTGTCGGACTTTTACTTTTAACATGTTAATGCTATCATAAACTGAGATGACCTCATATTTTGATGAGGTTTGAGACTAACAAAGCTTAGGGTATAATGACTTATTCTTCAAACGCGTGTTGCGAATGTCCTAATTCGTATACTCCCTATGCGTTTTGTTCGTCTTCGTTTATGGTATAAATTAGATTTTCATTATAAGCTGTTCAGGAGATTTTCGGAGCTGGCTACTTGAGCTTCCTCCCAAAATATCTCATCAGAAATTGATTGTTCGTGGAACTCATTCTCTCTCTCTCTCTCTCTCTCTCTCTCTCTGTCTCTCTGTCTGTCCTTGTATCATTCCCACACTCACATGAATACAACCAACACGTACACATGTACAGTAATAAGCTACAAAGGGCGCAAAGTAAGCAATTCGATTAAGCTTTACGAACCTCCAGGGGCACATTCGTAAGAAATTAGAAATCGTGAAATGCCAAAAGTACTTGTTTATAATGACGCCCATCATGCGTAATATAATCTGATTGCGCCTACACACGTGAATCCCAGAAACGTTTGGGATGGTAAGTAAATCACTTCATGTGAAATACCAGGAATTGATGCCTTAACAATGTCAATAAGCAATTTGGGAATTGAAATTTGAATTAAAATCTGGCAAGCTAATAATTATAACAGGATAACATTAAGTCGAACTACTTCTATACACGACAGGTGCAATCCCCACACTTTTTAAGGAACTTCGTTTCTTTGTACTAGAGCGGAACATACCGAGAAAACTTTATGTAGTACTTTATGAGATTAGACGCGACAAGCCTAATAGGTCTTCGAGATAAAAATGGAAGCATTTGAACCATCATGTCAAACTCAAGTATTAGTAATGATAATCTTCATTACCATTTATACAATGACTGCATATCAAAGCGAAATTCAAATATGCGCAATGATGTATTGTGAAAATGACGCAACCAAATCTATGTTGGTTGTTCGGTTGTTTTATTTTTGTTTCGTTTCCACCTTCCATATAATTAGATGTAACTTGGCTTCTTTTGACGTCTATCTCCTCAGATTCAAGAGAATATCGTTACGTTTTCAGACTCATATCTAATCTTGTCTTTTTCTGAAGGAAAGTATATTCTTAATTATCAAACATTGTAAACATGCAAAGGAAATCATAATAATCTACAATGTATTGACCATACGTTATTTCACGACATAATCGTGGGCATAAGTGGAGGTAGACTTTAATCGAAAATATATATATATATATGTTGCCCATATGGAAGTATTCCTGTAGAAGACTTTGGCATTAATTTTAATTACAGATGGGCGCGATCGAGTTAATCCAGAAGTTATAATGAAAGTACAGCAATGCTGTCGAAATTATATCAATGATCTTTTTAAAGAGCTTGTACGTCGCAACATTGATTGCGCGTCGCTATGGCGTCAAGTCAATGAGATTTTAATGGAAGTTAAAGACGAGATTTAATACTGAATCTGTTCTTCTTGAAAGCAAGAATGTTTCATACTGTATAGTGATTATGACAGTCAAGATTCATGACTGTGATGGATGATAACAATTTCAGTGACTAGCTCCTGCATGCCAGCTTAGTCCCTTTTCTTTGAATAATTATATTGCTAATAATCGAGATGACAGTAATGATGATGATAATCAAAATGATAATAACATGATAGTATTCATAATGATGAAAATAATAATGATGACAATAATAGCAATAATGATACTAATATCATATAGCAAAAAAAAAAATACTGGGGGAGCGCTGACCGTCGCTGAGCAGCTGATTTCCACCCATGTATACAAGATTCTGCGCTAAAATTGCCTTATTTTCAATGATAAAGAAAAAAAAACCCCAGTATCCAGATGACGAACCGGATTATTACCAAGATTTAATGAACTATTCATTGTGTCATTATCAAGTGTTCCCAAAAATTTCATTCAAATCCCTTCATAACTTTTTGAGTTCTTTTGCAAACAGACAAACAAACAAACGAACAAACAGACAAACCACGCTGGCAAATACATAACCTTCTTGGCGGAGGTAACGATTTATCGTCGTTATATACAAATTTGATTACGCAATTACTGAGGACAACGATGATAGTGATGATACTAGCAATACTGGTAATCAAAAATGACGCACACAATCATGTACGGCACGCACATCCACACAGTACGCTCCTGAATTTATAATAGGGCAAGGAAAGACAATCAAATTTGGGGGAATACAGGCTACACGACTGTTGAAACCAAGCAAAACATCGAAAGGCGTGGACCTCATTCGAAGCATAATCACCCGCGCTGACAATCATTAAACATTGTTAAAAACAGCACGCATTTGGTAACATTACCATGATGAGGTGACAATGTAACAGTGCTGAGTTGTCACACCTGTGAATAAGATGGACGATCCGGAGCCGCATCGCTTTGTCGTGATGCTGAGAATAATCGGGGGAATATTCATGATTTAAGTACAAACACTATATACACCACGGTACAGTAAAAATTGAATTAGCTGAGGTTGATCAGGGTGAATTCCTCTAAAAATACACCTCATTTGACGCTAGACCTGCTTTATTTGAATTCAGGGGGACCATATTAGTTCAGGCGGGGAGCGAAAAAAAACCCACACAGGATAACAACAACAAAAACACTTGCATTTTAGGAGTAGTGGAGTTAACTCTATTAAAGGCCTCTGAGCGGAGACTGTGAGAAGAAAAAAGAGAGAAAAAGAACAAAAAGTAAGTGAGTCGAGTTAGTTTATACATAAAACGATTTTCATATTTTGAGTATTTCATCTTTCTCTTATTGATAAGTGGGTGTCTATATGGATGGACGATCATCAACTGACAGGTGTGAGGTCCAAAGCGCTATCACGAAGCTCAGCCGTCACCACTCTTGCCACTCCAGCCCTCATCCGCCAACGTCCGCGTGCCAACATTCCCTCACTCAGTCGCTTCAATGACTTTTTTTCTTTACAAGAGCTGCGTGCTTTCTTTAGTCGGCGATTTCTAGCTACCTTTCACGTTTTCGTTATATTCTCTTCCCTCCTTTCTCGACAATCCCTCATCCATCCTGCTTCCCACGTATAACCCGAAGTCGATTTCCAGGAGGAACGCATCTATCGTGTTCCGCCTTTTATTTCCCCACCAATATCAATAATCCGCGGAAAAAGGGAAAAAAATGATGATCAAAGTAAGAAAGAGAGACTTTTAAAGATTCAATCAAGTGGCTTTGTTCGCTATCACATTCGTCTTGTGGGAGTATAACGAGATTTGGCTGTCCGCGAGTTAAACAAATGGGAAGGGTTGGGAAAAATTTAAGATTTGATCTAGTAACGCCTGAGGAGGTCCGTGTGCAATATAGAGGAAAACGTTGAGATTCCTATAATATTTGGGACGATGAAATGAAACATGCGTATGGATAATTCCGATATACCATAGGATTTTGTTGTTTTGTTTTGTTTTTTAGCTTTCTAAATTCTTCATTACATGAGAAAGGCAAACATGTTCCCAAAATATCACCTGTTTTTCGAGAGCAATTTAACGAGCAGAAAATTTCGGGCTATCGTCTTCAACAAAGAATTGATTGCTATATTTTTTCCGAGGTCATACTAGTTAGTGTGCACTAGTTAAAGCACGGTTCAAATGAGCACTATATACACAGTCACAGCCCATTTTAAAGGCATTATCTACCATTCGCAGATGAAACAAAAACCCAGCTTTAGTGTTTCAAAATACATGCAGTTCTAAAATGTGAGTTTAGGGATAGAAACAAGCAATGTAAAAATGTCAATCAGTTCAATTAATGCTAATATTTTTAAATGTAAAAAATGTGAGCAATAGTTATGATAAATTGTTTCTAGAATAAACCGTCTACAGTTACGGTATGTTGAGAAAAATAGTGATAGTTGCGCCAAGGGAATGGAATTGTCGGTAAACTGACGGTATACGAATGGAATTGTCGGTAAACTGACGGTATACGAATTATTGTTATTTGTTTGTTGGAAATTAAATAAATGAACTTGAACTTGATATCTCCTTATATTTCAGGCTTTATTGCGGAATTTTTATATGGTAGGATATTTTGTGATACAACTAATCTATACACATGCATCAAATGTGATAACTCGAACATAAAAAAAAAAAAAATCATTGCTCCCAATGTTAAACAGCATCTTTAATCTATCAAGCCCCTCCCTAAAAGAAAAAAAAAATGTCCGGCTGTAATTCGTTTAGAGATCATTGAGAGATTAAGATAATAGTTGTATTAGAATTTCAACGACAGAACTGAACTCTTACAATAATTCGTGTACCGTCAGTTTACCGACAATTCCATTCCCTTGGCGCAACTATCGTCATCTGAATTTTTGCATTGTTTCAACAGCATTATTAAAAAATCATAGCCTCGGGTTTAACAAGAAGAAATGATAACAAGACGCATAGGGGTTATTACTATGGTGTGTATGTGTTGTGTGAGTAAGTGTGTGTGTGTGTGTGTGTGTGTGTGTGTGTGTGTGTGTGTGTGTGTGTGTGTGTGTGTGTGTGTGTGTAAGTGTTTTAGTGTATGTTCTCTGTTTCGTTGTATTTATATTGTATACAAAAAAAATCATGCAGAATTAGCCGGAAGACATTGTTTTCAAAGACGACGTGTCTGCATGGTCATACAAAATAAAAACACCCTGATGCTATTCCAGCGGGGAAGTTTTTTTGTGAAGAGCAACAATTTGATTAAAGTCCCATATAGCAAGATTCAATGCAGCCCAATCTCTGATTAACTTTTTGTATAGATGGCATGGGCAGTAGTGTCAAAGAAGTCGCATGATTTATGATAAGTACAGTTCTTGCTAGTCATTAGATTCTTTCTCAAACTAATTGAATGTCAATATTACGTTTTTGTTTTATTTTTCTGTTTGCTTGTTTGTTGTTGTTTTTTGCATTGCTTTAATTTCTGCACATAGCGTTACATGCAGAATTAAATATATGTGTTGTCTTTTTTTATACGTCATGTCCCTTGACCCGTTGAAAGAAAAAAAAATGATATCATGATACTTGTTCAACGAGAAAGCTTTACTCGCGTATCGTAGATGACGCAGTTCAAACAACAACACGGAAAATTGGGATCTTGTCGCATTTACAGTCGGTATTAGGTACCCCCGCCATGCCCGCGATGCGAAACTTTTACAGTAGAAGGCCTAACTGATCAAATTTCCTTAGTTTCTCGCTCATTGTGGTTCTGTGTTTTGTTTTCTAATTTTTCATTTATAGACAAAGTATCAGTTTTATATATTTTGTTCTTCTACTGCGCTCACTACTTAATAATTGTAAGAGACAAATATTTGGGGTCATCCCACGAGACCGACACCCACGAGTCATACGACCCAGGAGTCCGACATTAGAAAAAAAGGTCCATGAGTCGTCCAGTCCACTAGTCATACAGCCCATGAGTTCGACACTAGGCAAATAAGGCCCACGAGATTGACACAATTAAGCCCTTTTTACACTTGCGTTTCTTAACCCCGGACTTTCTCTGACCCAGGACTATCGTTAGTCCCGTACCAATTTTTCAGCTTTTTACACTAGCCAATTAGTCCCGTACTATCTCTTGTCAGGGGCTAAGGAGAAAACTGACCTTTTTACACTCGTATTTCTTAGCCCCGGACTTTCCAAACCACATGAATATTCATGATTACGCTGTGCACTGTACACGTTACACGCACGCACCGGCAGCACTTGATTACCTCGTTTCTGATTGGTCAGTGGGGGTCGGACTTCGTCTCCGTCGCTTAGCCCCGGATTATTTTTTCGTTCTGTTTACACTCACTTGCTTGGCACCGCAATTGCGGTGCTAGCCCTGCTATTTTGCAGGGCCAGATAGTACCGGACTATCGGTGGGGCTAGCCCACTTTGGCAAAAACGAGTGTAAATAGAAAGTGGGCTAAGGATAGTCCCGTACCAACGGTGGGGCTAAGGCCCCCCCCCCCCCTTAGCCCCACCGTTGGTACGGGACTAAGCAAAAATTTACAAGTGTAAAAAGCCCTTTAGGCAAAAATGGCCCACGAGTTCGACATTACATCACGGGGCTTAATGTGTCGGTCTTGTCTCGTTGGTCTTGTTTGCTTAGTGTCGAACTTATGGGTCTTGTGATTAGTGTCGAACTCGTGGGCTGTATGACTCGTGGGCTTTATGACTCATGGGCTGTATGACTCGTGGGCTTTATGACTCATGGCTGTATGACTCGTGGGCTGTATGACTAGTGGGCTGCATTATTCCCTGGGTGTCGAACTCGTGACGTTCACCGATATTTTTCCCTTCCGTGATTTGGCAAGATTTTCTTTAACAAGCATCAATAGAAGCATCAAGCTCATCGTTACACTGCGTCATGTGAAGAGTTTGAACGCAAAACAAAGTAACTGCATTCTTGCAAATTCCAGATATTTGCGATTGAACCTGCTAAGAAACAACAACAACAAAAAAAACATGAGAATTATGAGTCCTACCCTTTTCTTCTACTGATGGTATAGGGATGACAACGTCCTTTTTCTTGAAACGGTAGCCGTTGTAAATGAAATGATTCCTTTATATCGTGCCTTGTCTCTTTTCGATCCGGGTAATATATCTAATGAGGAAGAACTTCGAGTTAAGCGTCGTTTTGAGAAAAAAAGAAAGAAAAGAAAAATCATAAAAGTAAAGAAAAAATACCAAACCCATCTGCGAGAAATCACTTACAGATATGAGACTTAAAGGAAAAAAGGATTGTCTATCCCTGTTTATGAAATTATAATCATTATGTTGGTCGAAGCATTTCGCTGTGGGCCTCCTGCATGGAAAGCTGAGTTTCAGCCATCGGGCGATGTTCCCATATCGCTAGCATACTGCTTGCGAGGACGTTATACTTTGTGGTATATCCATGGAGCCATACTCCATGGTAAATCCAAATATATCTCGTCTTCCATGGAGGAATTCGGTCTCAGATTGATTTCATCGAAGCTCAAAATTTCAAGATGACACTATTGACAGGAATAGAAAGTAGAACCAGAGCGAATAAAGATGAGGGACGCTTTACTCGAGGGATCAGGTATGTGTGTCACTTGGTTATGTCCATATGTGGCCTGATGATCTGTTCAAGCTTTGTTTTAATGAGTTCTAATTATTTATAATAATGTAATATTTGTTAGGCCTATATAATAATTTCTCGTACAATATATATGATAATAATATCCATATTAATGGGATATTAATGCTTATGCGATGTAGCGAGCCCGATGGCTGCACAAATTTGTAGGCTATAGGCTTTGCTTTCCCACTCTCACCGTCGTTTATACATTTCCACTTTAGAGTGAGTTGGCTAAGCCGGTAGCGCGTCTGCCTCCAGAACCAAAGGACCCGGGTTCGATTCCCGAGTCTAACTGAGCAATGTTGTGTGTAATCATACCGTCCCTTCTGTAGTGACAGGCAAAAACACTCTGTCCATCGGATAGGAAATAAGATGGAAGTCTCGTGTGTGAAAAAGTCGCAAGTCATGCACGCAAAAGATCCCACTTCATTCATTCATCGCAAAGAACAGGGTGCATAGCCCGGTGAAGTGGTCACATCACCTTATATCCAACTGGACCCCATGGAAGACCAGTTAGTGCAGCCGAATATAAGCTATCCAGCCATCTTCTCAGATGGAAAATAAAACAAACTTTATGTACTGTGCTAGTCGTTCAGTGGTGGTGGAGACGGATGAGATAAGAATTCCCCGAATAATTAAGTCTGTGTTCCGATAATCGAATATTGAATATATTCATTTGACGGGAGCTATTGATTGGGCTCCTTTTCCACCCCCCAAAAAGCATTCACATTTGTGTGAATGTAAGGCTACTGATGATGCAAGAAAGTGACAAAGTAGAAAAATGGCAGTCGATAGTGATAGATAACGGATAGAGAAAGAAAAAAGACACAAAGGCAAGAATATAACATAAATACAAGACTTTGTAGTTTTCGAATTTGCAAAAAAAAAAAAAAATCAAATGATAATCACCAAGGCTCAAGATTTCAAGAAAACAGTAAGCGTGGGTTATGTGAACATAATTAGGGCTACGTCTTATATCTAGGTCTATGCAAGACGCACGGAACTGCGTTCATCGACCTCCCTGCGCACTTTCAGTAGTCTGTCGACTTGGGACCCTTGTTGTATGGTTTTCCTCTATTCACTTATCGCCATCGAATCTTTTTGACTCCAGGCGAGTTGATATGAATGACAAAATGCCTTCACTCTGACTTGAGATTTGAGATGAGGGAGTTCTCCTCCCCTTACCCATGTAGTGTAGCTAAGGAAAAAACAAATACGACAGCAAGAGAAAGAGAGGTGTGAGCTTTACACGTTGATAAAGAGCATCACATTATTTTGTCATGCCCTTATTTTCTCCCTGAGAGACAATTGACTTGGCGCTCGTTGAAGAATCTGTTAAGGGCAGTATAAGGTCAAATGCTTTAAAAATGTGTCAGACATGGATCTTCAGGGGAGGTAGCAATACCCTCCTTTGTCGAGCATTAAAGTTGTCATTAATTTCGTCATCCAGAGTTCCAGACTGTCAAAAGGAATTCTGACACCGCTAAAGAATGATGAGGCGCACCGACATCATTGGAACGATGTATATCAATTTTGTTAAACATATCGAAAGCGTTGACGTTATTACACCAAACAAAGGTCGCACTATCCTAACGAACTAATAACGAACCAAATTCAATCTTTATGATTGGAAAATTGATTTTCGATGAGAAGACGCCATTCCAATGCGAGTGATCGAAGACAAACACCATTAAAATTTAACTATGTCGTCAGGATCATTTAAGCCTTGACCCAGCAAAAAGCGTTTAAGGGAACAGTTGGCGCTGATCAACCGCTTGTATTAATCTTCGTCTGCTGCTTTGTCAAAAACACTTTTGAGAGACTTCTTGTATTCGTTGTCTGCTTCCGTAATGTAATTACAGGCTGTTACCCCGCCATTGCAGCTAATGCAAAATTACGCGCCGAAGAAAGCTCACTGTTAATGATTCATTAAACTACTGAAGGACTACATCATCTCATTTCCGGGAGGGAGGCAGAACGTGAGCTATCCGTATTAATGAAGTGGAAATAGATTCTAAAAAAAAAGATGCTGAACACACAGTGACACGTGTCATCCACAAAAAACCCCAAAACAAACAAACAAACAAACAAACAAACAAACAAACAAACAAACAAACACGTACTTCTATCGTCAGAATCAACAAACGCCACATATAAGACAGCTCATTACAACAAATTCCCGATGGCTCAGAAAGAAAACAGTGTCTTTCTTCTTGCTTATTTAATCGTTGTAGTATCAAGTAAATCGTGTCTAGATATAATCATGTAAAGAGCATGGCCTTTGTGAATAATATGGATACTTGAGGTGTTTCCTGTTGCATGGATTAGTTTTTTGATGGTTTGCGACGAATGTTATTGGCTTTCTTTTCAGTTATATCATTTCATTTTTCATGGCAATACCCAATTATATCATAAAATGCAGTATAGTACTATCACTTGGTGAAATATTTTGTGTATGATTTATTTCAACTAAGGTTAACGTTGTGTAGAAAATATCGCGATTTCAATAGCTTATCTATTCTATTTCTTTTAGTTTGATTTTGTTTAAACGAGAGATGCTTGCTGCAGCAAATACTGTTCTTGTACCACGAGTACGTGCCTTGAAAACAAACAAAAAAGCACAAACAACCCTACCCCCCCCCCCAAGTATTTTGATCGGCAAAGGTACAGATATATGTACAGAGAGCAGAGCATGTAATCAATAAAATATGGAAAAATACTATTTCAGATAAGTGCTTTACGTCATTACTAACAGAATTATCGCAAGCTATCTATGAATTATGTTTATCTGTTCTACAGAATCTCTGTCCGGATTAATTTAAGGTCCGATTTTTTAAACACTTTCCATGTCAGGAGATTTTTATTGAACAGAACTTCAGTTTATTGAATAAATCTTATGTCAGCATTTGCAGAGCAAATTTCTATTTTAGAACAAGAAGCACAAATTTCATAACCTGAAGGCTGCAGAAGAAAATTGATGGATTATGAACTCAATGCCAGACAAAAGTGTGGCTACTTTCCATGAAATTGATAACCGTCAAAGAATTTGTAAAATCGCAAACCATCAAGTCGATAATGAAATAAAGCATGTCTACATTGCCTCTGACGTAATACGATTGACTTTGAAAGAAATGATAGAAATATTGAAACTAATTTGCTTCTATGACAACACAGTCAATTCAATTCAATTCAATCATAGTTTATTTCCAATCAACGAAAATCAAAAACATAGTACAATGTATACATGTCATTAAATGATATTGTTCAAACGCTTGCAAACGATTCATGTAATATACGAGACAAATTATAGAACAACATATATGTACAATAATAAAGAGGAACACTGTACAAATACTACGTGGGCGAGCGGAAAATAAATTCGATCATGGAAAATAGTGATCCACTAAAAAGCAAAGCTTGTCGGACGTGGATCGCTAGATAAATAATGAGTGAATGATATACTATTCTATAACAATATACATGTAGTTATTTTGAGATACACAGGTCGGGAAAAAAATATAGAATACCAATGCTATAGTGCAATGCAGTGTGCAATGATGAAAATTTTGATGATTCGACATGACGTCGTGCCACAATAGAGAGTTTTCGTGAAAAAAAAAGTTGCGATTTTAACAAATTTAATTTGTAGAGGTAAACAAAGTGAAGAAAGTCGCCCCTGAAAAAAAAAAAAACAAGTCTTGTTGTGAGCATTGCAATATTGTTTGTGTATATAGGACCCAATAACACTTCATTCCTGTCATTAGATTTCTGATGGAATGATCATCTCCTTTGTAATTCAGATGATAATTATATATATATATGTATATATATATATATATATATATATATATATTGGGTTTTTTTGTGGGGGGAGTTCTTGTGTTTTTTCATCTTTCAGAAGTTTGCGATGAAGAAAAGACGATATGAGCTAGAAAGAGTTAACGCAAGAGAAAGAGAGAGAGAGAGAGGGAGAGAGAGAGAGAGACACTGAGGGAGAGAGGGAAAGATATCAGATAAAGTGTGGTGGGGCAGAACGTTCTAACATCACATTCGATTGATATGAAAAAGACGAATGTATGTATGAAGTACGGGATGATTGCTTTATCCTTAAGAATATTACAGCTCACTAAGCCTTCAAGAATACAACTTTTCTTTATAGATGAGGAAATTTGTGAACGTATTGGAGGTACTACAAATATCTTAAGATTGACTGGAAGATGGTAGCATGGGTGCACATGTAGCACAAAAAGTAAAGCATTGCGATTTTCAATATAAACATAAAAAAAGAAAGAAAGATGAAATACCCGGCAGTTGACACAATGTCTATCATCCCAGATACGACGATTCGAGAGCGACGGCAGCATTCCAACTTAACTACTATCGATTGGCGAATCGATAGGGGCAGTGCAGCGACAGAAAGACTGGATTAGTTCTGCTTGCTAAAGTGTTACTCTGCCTTTGTTTTGTGTTTGTAAGAGATAAGCCTTTAATCCTGTAAGCAGAATTATAGTTCGATCTGATAAGTCAGAATACAACATTCAAAGAAATAAAAAAGAGAGAGAATTATGCACTTAAAAAGAAGGGTTTAAGTAAAGTTTATCCCTACACACATTTTAGTTTTGCAACGTTACCTTATATAGTTGATTCAAACTTGTATACTAGCCCATGTAGTTCACACGTGGAAAAAGACTGTAGATTCATAGACCCTAGAACGAAATAATGTTGTTGAGAAATTCAAAGTCTATTTGAATTTGAATTAGTAAGGAAAAAGAATGATGTCTTCGCCATTAATTTGCAGTGCTTCAATGACTTTTATCTCGTGTAGCGATGCGAGATAAGTTAAAACGAATTGTTCTGTTGTTTCTTACAGATACTCTGTCGGAGTGCTCAATAAAGTGATCGTCGCAATGCGGTAGCTGTATGTCAGTTTGATGAGAAGGAATTAAAGGAGCTTCGGTGAGTTATCAAACTATATCCAGAATTATGATGTCACAAAATTTGAACGCAACAATGTAAATAGTTATCAGTTTTACAACCCGCAACTACAGAAACAGTTTTTCTTTCTTTTTTCCTTCTTTAAAGTGTCTCACCCGTCCAAGGGTATAAGTCCGAAGGAAGCCTATTAGTTATGCAGAAGTGATGATACTAACGCATCCATTATATATACACACACATACATACATACATACATAATCAGTATATTGATACATGATATTGTTGAATTTCTCGAATTTGCGGGAGTAACAGAAATTGTGATAAAACGGTTGTTGAAATTAGCTGACTTCGAGAGAAAAAGATTAATATTGATATGATCAGGTACATGACAGTTCTTTCTTTAAAGTGTCTCATCCGTCTAAGAGTTGTCCGTTTAAGGAAGCCTTTTATATATAGTTGTGTAGAAGTGATGATACTTTTGCATCCATTATATATACATATATATATATATATATATATTTATATATATATATATATATGTATGTATTCACATACATAATCAGTAATATATTTCAATGCAATGTTGAATTTCTCGAATTTGTGGGGGTAACAGAAATTTTGATAAAACGGTTGTTGAAATCAGCTGATTTCGAGAGAAAGGAAGCAAAATCAAACACACACACGCATACACACACACACACACGCAAGAGCATTATAAAAACAAAATCCATGTAAAAAATGCTGAAAAGGTCGATGAACGTTCTCGCATAGCGAGCTCTTCATCACTTACAGCCGACATGATGCGCGTCAGACGTTGGTGATGACGCTATATCGGGTGGGATCCTGCCACGCATGGACGCCCTCGATGAGCGTGATGAGATAAGCGCTGCCATCAATTTCAATCGATCCCCGCCGAGTGCATTGTCAGGGATGCGGCGATTGCAAAAACTGATCGTGTTCAACAAGTGTCACTTTCATAAGAAGAACCTCTAGGGAGAGTTTAACCGAAATGCACGGATTAGCATTAGTGGCAAGTCCTCCCTTTAAACGCACTCTTCCATGTTTGCCCTCCCACACACACACCACATATCGATTTGGCTTCTACTCCCTCAACAAAGCGGAACAATGATATCAACTGAAACAAGGGCGTAAACTTTTGAGCATCACATGTAGCATTACTCCCACAAAAGAAAAAGATTACATCAGAAAAAAAATATATTGATATGATCAGGTACATGACAGTCCTTCATTTGCAGTGGAGGTTTATGCTGCGATGAGTGTAATGAGCTGCTGTCATTTGAACTTGAATATGACGTTCGTTGCCTATACTATTCCACTTTATCCGAAGAAAAGGGCTCAATATGTCTATTCGAGGACTGTGCGAGAAGCGAAATAGGTCCTACTTTCCTAGATTTTTCCCTGAGCGAATTATGAAATTGCATTTGACAATTTAGAAACAGAATTCTATCGCGCCATAAAACAATTCTTTCGACCATTCGGGTTGTCCACGAGACACCTCTCTGAAAGTAAAATTCAAACGTACGGCCCTTTTTCAGTCAATTGTCTCTATAGATAGGAATACATTTTACTAGTACAATACATGTATGTTACAATAAATACAATGCAATAAATCCCGATGCGAATTATGTTGTTAATGCAAAAAGGTTAGCGAACTTAGTAAAGGTTATATGATGTGAGTCAGGGGAGAGACATAAATAACATTCTTCACATATTTTGAATTCGAGTCTTCTCCTCCAGAACGGATCTGGGGCGGGTTGCAGGGGTGTGGATGGGGGAGGGATAACCCCCAAGGGCTCTTCAGAAAAGCACAAGGGCGAGATCAGTGCAGTGAAAGCCTACGCTTCGACAGACAACAAGACAGCAATTGCTGGATTAGCAGCCAGAAAATTGATTTCATTCAGATACCTCCGCACTGAATGTGTCGCGGGGAAAAGGCCGTGTCGCACGGGTTAATACCAGTTCGGTCGTCTGCACTGTGGGTCACTGACTGTGGTCCGGTTGAGTTTCTCTCTGTGTAGCGACAGTGACAGTCACATTATCGGGTTGAGTTCTCTTCAACTGAAGTGCTATCTCTTTTATGAGCTTCATCACCTTCCCGCTTGACTTAATTTATCGCGAAATTTGCTCCTATCACTCGATGTCCAGGCCGACCCGGAGAGAAGGTAAAAGAGACGCCATTACGTGGCTAGTTCGCACAAGTCTGCGCATTTATCTTGTTTATGCATGTAACGGTCATTATCACTGCATGACAGTATTATTATTTTTTTTGTGGTACAAATTAATGATGTTTGCAACCTCGCAACCCAATGTACAGTCCAGTTTAATCATCTTGAATTCTCTCACGCAGTTGCTTTTTTCCACGTTTGCTGACATAAGTTGCCTCGATGAAACCTTCGGACTGACATTAATCATGTTGATGGTTGAAAGGAAAAATGCCCCATGGCTCCTGTAAACCTTCTGTCTTAATGCGTTGTTCCTCCTCCCAGCCACTGCAGAATTATTTCACATAATATATAGGCCTAGTGGACACTCGAGTGAGACTGAGATACTGGAGTAAAGACCGACTATGTGACTGTTTGCAAGCCGATATTAGTGCACCAGTGTTCCAAATTATACCAAGAAATTAGAAATGCATGTATTGGCGATTTCTTCGTTATCGAATCATTTTCGAGCAATTTGTAATGTTAACCTTTTTATGATCGGTGTCATTTGGCCCAGGGATCATTAAAATGAATTCACTCTGTCACATGCGCCGTTATGTTTTAATGTTGGATATATGAGCTGCGAAATTATAAATCAAAAGTTTAATGTGAGGGCGGCTGATGTATAGGCCCAACGACAGATCACAGAGTGAGCATTAAAACCATCTCTACAATCACAGGGTCGGGTGTTAATGAATACCACCGATGAAATAGGTCAAGTCTATAATGTTCCATGAGATACCTGCCTACCGATCGCGAAGTTAAGGGGGAAAAAAGACAAAGGGAAATGTATGCTTCTGACTTTCAAGCTCTGTTCATTTTTGGTTCAACGAACCTTCTAATACAGGTCAAGGTGCATTTCGGAGAGGTTTACTAAATATCGGCGACATTCTTTACATGTAGGAACGAACCTCAACTGTTTATGTGTTTGAGTGAGCTCAATGTTACTGGTCTCAAGTCTCAGTTAGAGAAAAAGTTGACCCCTTTTGGCCGTCCTCCCTCAGTACCTTCATGCTTATTACATTTTTCCCAATAAAGCGTGCTGGGTGCTTTACTTTTTTTTGTTCCTCTCGATGAAACTCCAACTTGAGCACCGATGTTGTATGAAATATACGGTTGATATTGTAAAAAGCGATTCTACATAACAAGGGTCAAAACGACTTGTCTCCCTTCCTCCCAGTCATAATTTGCGAGCATGAAATCAGCACGAGATAGATCATAGCGCAGAAATAGAAAGTTAACAGCAAGAACTGGCTCTCTGCCAAGAATTCCCATACCTTCTCAGCCAATCAAAATGTCAGTGACGCTGCACTTGCGATAAGAACCTTTCAAGTAGAACATTCTCCTTGATATTAGGTTTTTGCCGAAGCGCCATTGACTTTCCCGGCCGTCCATTCACAATATCGCTGCCCTTATCGATTTGCAGTGGCTCGGCTTTGTGAAACGAGGCGTTCCGCTTTACGGCAACGAGACGTCGCTCGATGATGATATTGCAATGTCAGTCTTCCTCGATCGGGCTCCTTGGGAAAAAGAAAAGACAGACGAAATAAAATACGAAGTTCACAGATATCAATCACGCATTATCTTAATAAACAAAGAATTGCGTGTGAGGTTTGTTATATAGGAGCAATTTCGAGCAATCTTGATGCGTCAATACTGGAATTATCCAAATATTGTTGCCTTTGCCCATAGCTTACTCGAAATAAGTTTGTGTGGCGTCTTGAAGCAGGTCATGCATTTATCAGGAGATAGAGGACAGGCAAGGATAGAGAAGAAAAATTGAGAATAGAGAAAAGATGAAATATATAAATTGAATGTATTCCAGGAGCCCGAAAGCAAGTTCCGATGGTCTTCCTTTACGATAATGCAAGTTGTATCCGTTGCAACAATGAGGCTCCAATAATTTTAGCGCGAAGACGAGAGAATTCCTCGTCTTGTTGACTCTTTGAAGTCGGAGACGGGAAGAAGACGAGAGAGATCTAATGCTGTAGTCATCTATTGCCTTCTTGCATTGTCGAATTCCAGAAGTTAAGAAGACAGATCTCAAATTGCTGATCCAAAACACGATCCGAAGACGAGATCTCATATCTAGCCTTCTTGCCTTCTCTGACCCGAAATGTTGAGAAGACGAGATCTCAAAATGGGCCTTTCGGATCTCGGATCTCGCCTTCTCGGACCCAAAATGTTGAGAAGACGAGATCTAAAAATAAGCCTTTCGGATCTGGGATCTCGTCTTCTTGGACCCGAAATGTTGAGAAAACGAGATCTCAAAATACGCCTTTTTGGATCTTGGATATCGCTGTCTCAGACCCGAAATGTTGAGAAGACGAGATTTCAAAATACGCCTTTCGGATCTCGGATCTCGCCTTCTCGGACCCGAAATGTTGAGAAACGAGATCTCAAAATACAGTTTTTCGGATCTCGGATCTCGCCTTCTCGGACCCGAAATGTTGAGATGACGAGATTTCAAAATACACCTTTTTGAATCTCAGAACTCGCCGTCTCGGACCCGAAATGTTGAGAAGACGAGATCTCAAAATACGCCTTTGTGGATCTCGGATCTCGCCTTCTCGGACCTGAAATCTTGAGAAGACGAGACCTCAAAATGGGCCTTTTCGGATCTCGGATCTCGCCTTCTCGGACCCGAAATGTTGAGAAGACGAGATCTCGAAATACGCCTTTTCGGATCTCTGATCTCGCCTTCTCGGACCCGAAATGTTGAGAAGACGAAATCTCCAAATACGCCTTTTTGGATCTCGGATCTCGCCTTCTAGGACCCGAGAAATCGAGTAGACAGATCTCACAACTAACCTTCCCGAAACCGAAAAGGCGTGAAGACGAGATGCCATGTCTCATAATCGCCTAGATGGCTAGCTGTGATTCCTTGTATCCTCAATTTCTCGGACCAAAGATGCTGAGACAGCGAAATCTCACAACTAGCCCTCTCACCTTCTCGAACCCGAATCGGCCAGAAGGCGAGATCTCCATGTCGCGGATCAGAAACAACGAGAAGACTTACGCGGATCGAAAACGACGAGAAGACTTAACTACTGGAAATGGTTAAGTAGGAGAGGAATTATCTCGTCCTTTTGGTGGCTCTAATTTGGGAAGTTTTTGGGAATGATCTCTACGTTTCCAGTTAGTTTTAGAAATCACTCTCAACCCTCAATCCTACGTAATACATCATCAGACCTGTCTTTCACGGATCTAAGCATGCCACTAATACGACAGTCTCTCTCTTCTCTCGACCAGCCTCCTAGCAAACAACCTCGTCAGTTTACGACAAGGGACAGAAACGAGGGATGCTCATGTTCCCCCATTACAAATTTGATTGAGGCATCATTCGTGCAAATGTCCGACAGCTGCCATGAAAAACAGGCATCTTCGGATGTCACTTCCTCTCGAGGCAACCTGAGCTTGCAGCTTCATATTCCACTGGGGAAAAGGCTGTATCTCCCTCTCTTCGAAACACGTGTAGGGTAGAGATCTTAAAACTTTAAAAGGATGGTATAGTTTTTGTTGAGGTGGGGGTTCAAGTTTCCAACTTTTAGTATGAGATGATGAGAAACCTCCTTTGGAATATGAAAGAACATTCACTTTTAAGAATAATTTAAAGTCTATTCGATTTAAATTGATTTTGAAATGGTTGAGATGTCCATAAACAAAGAGGTCCTAATAAAAATCGCGAACCACCTTTTATTAGGACTACTTTGTTTTATTTAGTTTTTTCTTTTTTATATCTCAGCCATTACGAAACCAGTTTTCATCAGTTAAACTTTGAATTCCTCTTAGAATTGTATTCTCTCAAATATTTCATAAGCGGTTTTTAATCATCTCACAAAAAGTTAAAATCTGAATTCCCCATCTCCAACCAAAACTATACCATCCCTTTAAACATTGAACATTGAAATGTTTCAACTTCTATGATTGCCGAACTTTTCCGACTGAGCTGTAATTCATAACGATGTTTATCGGCAGGAAAAGACAAGGAACTTTGGAAAGTCATCCTGTTACTGCCAAGTAAGTATAAACAGGGAGGTGCTATTTTAGCACCTCCCTGGTATAAACATGCTATCAACACGACAACTGTCCACGGATAGTAAAAGTATGATAAATCCGGTCCCTCATAGATTTATTCCATGAATTGTGACACGGTATACCTTTCATCGTCATCGGTATATGTTCCACCCGTCTGTTACATATGTTCCGTTTTGTTTTACAATATCGTATAGAGCACATCTCGATTGTGGTGTTAGGCAGTTTTGACAAAAACAAAATCGATTTGAAATTGCAAGAATGTTCGCTACTTCTCTCTCGATTGTCGCTAGTGGTCTACCGTTTTAGTGTACGTGGTAATCTATGTGATATTGTAAGCTCTTGAGCTATACTACACTTATTCCGTGTTATACCTTTTTTATCACATTATTTCCTCTCAAACTCCACTTTTAAGAGATCTCACGAATACATGGTAGATCACAAACTGCACTCATATCACCCTGCCATGCAAGAAACAGTAAATGCGATTTGTTTTTATTTTGTTCTTTGTTTTATAATGGGGGGGGGGGATGACACGTAGGCCTACAATGTGATGCCCTCTCACTATTTGTCGTCCTACATTTTCTCGGAAGTGAATTTCCTACGCACATGCTCCTCAACTGATTTTACTACACCAATGTTTGTGTGGATGATTCAACGAACTTAGAGCATTTTGGCGAAGAATACGTTTTGGACATGCATTCATGAAAAAAACAACAACAAACAAACCCAAGCAGGCTTCTCTCAGAATGCACTTCCGTTGCCATAGACCGGATCGTGCATTTAACTCCTTTGCAAACAACAACGCCCTTTCCCTCTCTCTTTCTCACTTTCATCATACTCCCCCTGCCCCTCTTTCGCTTATCCACGATAGGTTAAACAAAATAAGACTGGAGTACTCAATTCTAATTTCGTCCGTCAACTTGGGGTAGTGATTGGAGGAGATAGGGGAAGAAAGAGGATCGTACTGACTTCCGAGAGGTAAAGTGAAAAATTTCCTATTTCAGGCAGTCAGCGTTGCCCTCAGGCTAATGTGTGCCGTATTAAGCATTTGAAGCCCCGTCCCGAAATAGGTTTCGAGACGAATATTTATGTCGGGATCGATTTAACTTGTTGACCAAGGCTACTTGTTGTGAATGTCTGCATCAGCGCGGCACCAGATGGAGTCTTAAAACCAAACAGCGAAAGATCATTCGCGGAGTAGGCACATCCTTTGAACATTTACTGTAATATTTACCGTGCCTCTGAAAATGAGTACTTAACAAACGGAGTATCGACATTTGTCTCCTTTATTTCCCAACTTGATGGAATATTAAAGTTAAACAAACAATATTGATACGATCAAAATGCATGCATGTATGGTATCATCAAATAAAAAAAACCACCCAAGATTGTCTGACGAGGCCATCAGGATGCAACTGCATTCAATCATCTAATAATAGAAAATAGTTTTCTTCCTGATAGGTCTACCTGGATGGCATACCATCAAACACTTTGTATTGCTGTCTTTATAACTACACGGTAACAATGGTCGTGGGACATTTTTATGCAGGCAGTACATATGAAAAGAACCATTCTACTTTTGACTTGAAAATGAGTTTTTTTTTCTGATAAAGGAGACAACATAAGACGTAGAAAAGAATAGACAAGCGCAAGCGTGTATCTTTTAATGTGCTTTCATTTAACGACGAAAACATGTTGCACGCACGCACACACACATTCAACCCCCCCCCCCCAAAAAAAAAGAACACGGCTGATGATGAAAACGGCTGGATTAATAATAAGATAATGACATTATGATGATGTAACTATACCATTACTGAAAAAATGATGATATAACGAGTATGATATCTAGAACCTCAATTAGACGATAAATGTTTGGCAATCCAGGCTTTTGTCTAAACGGATGCCATGAATACACAGAAAGATGACTGTCTATTGAGATTAAGATAATTAAGTAGAGAGATGGGAAGAGAGAGAGAGAGAGAGAGAAAGAGAGATAAAGAAAGAGATGGACTGCGAAGAGGTGGAATGAAATAAGCTATTTGCGACAGCATTGTGAAAAATATTATACCTTTTCTTTTTACAAAATCTCTGTTCCGTCAGTGTTTCGCCGTGGAAGAGGGTGAAGCACATCCACTAACGAACTATCAGGAGCGTTCCGACAAATAAAGTTTCTATTATCAGTACGTAAAAGTATATTGATATTGGGCAAGTGCGTCCAAGCGTACAGGCAATGTGGAGGATAAGGAAATGAAGACGGGGGCAGATCATTAAATCAAACCGATTCTGGATGAACACTCTTAAAAAGCCGCTCACTCTTTGTTCCTCCACTCTGAGGGTGAATTGAGCATCGGAGCTCGAGGATGCATCCCCTTCCTTCAATCTTTCACGAAAAACAAACAACATCCATCAGCCAAGGTCACGGGATCTTCAGCGCTGCTTTGCAGAACTGGGACGGTTCGTCACTCGCATCTCAAGAATTAAGAGTGCGCAAGCAGGAATTGGATATCGTCAAAAGTAATAAGAGATGATAATCGACATATTTCAGGACTGATTTGCGAGAAGCAAAGTCGTATGAATACGGCCTGATCAATGCTCAACATTAAATCAATCCTGCATGTCTGAGTACTTTACTTTTACTCTGTTAAAAGCCTTCAATCTAAAAAGGGAAGGGGGGGGGGGGGGCTACTTTGGAAATAGTGCAAGTCCTTCTGAGCAGGCAGAGAAAGAAAATTAAGAAAGGATGGAGGGGGGGGGGGTGAGAGAGAGAGTACTTCCATGTTCATTCAAACATTCTGGCGGGCAATCCAGAGAGATGGAAAGCCAGCAAAGAGCCGATGGCTTATCCTGAAGAAATCGGTAGTATAAACCAATTTAATGGAAATAAATAAGATCTTACTCGGCATTCAAATTTCATTACCACTCCCAAAGTTCGGACTGTAGAGAACTTTGGGGAGCAAGATAGAGAGTTTGTGGGGAAGAAAGAGTGAGTATTAGAAAGAGAGAGATGGAGAGGGAGTGATAGAGAGAAAGGGAGGGGGATTTAAAGAGAAATAGGGGGAAGGAGATGATTAGGAAGATGCAAAAAGAGGGAAGGGGTGAAAGAGAGAACTTGAATGCATTGAAATAAACGTAAGAATTTTGGCCATTTCAGCCACTACTGCATGATTCTTTTTTTTTCTGCACATCATGGCGCCTACTTTTGAAGTTTTACTGATTCTACTTCTAGAGCCACTATTTCATTGAAGGAATAACAAAGGGAGTGGGAATAAGGTATAGGTTTATAGAGGTATACAGGAAGCACCTTCAATGTGGGTTAATAACTCAACAGGAACGTATATCTCAATGACATTAGCTACGTGGAATAGGAAAATCTTCACGTTTGTGAGGGATGATATTGTTTTAAGTTATGTTATTTACCTTGCAGATTATGTTAGAGAAACTCCTTAACTACAAAAGGTTGGCAGCCCCAATGCTGTGTTCACCATCAAAATTCCATCATAATAACTTCCATCATAATAACATTTTAAGTCCGTCTTCTTCCATAGCAACCATCAAAGGGTAACGTTAATCTGTTGAAGGATGTGGTGAGATTTAGATTGTCTGCAGTTATCACCATTTTCATCATTATATTTTGCAAATCATTACCAGCATATTCTGCACTGATGATGCCCATCAGTACATTTTGCACATCATTATCTCTGCAAATACAATTTCATATCTATCTAATACACATACGCGCTACGCCCCATGTTTTACAATGTTTTCTAACAGTTACTCGAATGGCAGCTTAGGGAAGGGCACTTTTGGTATGGTGGCCGTGAGGCGCTCAGCAGAAATAGGACATTGGAAGACGATTTCCTTGGCAGGAACGGGTGTTCCCCGATTGAATTTCATTCATAAAATGAATGGGAGATGTGCCCTACGGGCAACGGAAAGAGGTAAAAAGGAAAACCTAACTAAAATATCGACGTCGAGAATGCCAAATGCTTTTTAAACCGGTCACGCTGTCAGGTAAGCCTGATGCTTTATTCATGAGTTCTGATTTTTTGAGTGCACAGCTATGAAACGGAACTTTCTTTTTTAAAGAAAGGATGCTAGTGATGTCTTCCGACTGTTCCTAATTTCGTCCTTAAGTCTTCAACAATCTTGAGGGGGTGGAGAGATGAGAGACACTCCTGCTTTGCTACCATTCTCATTGGATCCATGTAATACAATCTGTTCTTGCCTTTTATCGATGTTGCGCTCACTGCTTCCAATTTTGATTTGATATTCTACTTCGTAGGGTAAATAAAGAAATCATAATTCTGTAGTACTATGTTTGTGAACCAGAGGCATGTTAATTGTTGAGATAAGGATGTTTCTGTATCATGTTCATTTCTCCTCTTTCTCGTTTTGATAAATGGATTTAAATCAAATGAGAAGGAAAAAAAAAAGATCTCAGCGTACTTTTTGCTATCGAAGTTAAATCATCAGACAACGGAAATGTCAAATCCTACTTAAGTGGATACACCGTCTATACCGCGATGAGAAAAAAAAAATCACTTAAAGTTCGCAGTTATGTCGCTTGATATGCTGCGTTCAGTGAACCTGTTAATCTGCACGTGTCTGCTATAAAGTAGGTGATTTTTCGCAATGACTATTCAATCAAGGAAAGTGTTTTTATTTCCTAAAGGGAAACACAATCGATTTGAGCAACTCGTCATCTTTCTTCTGTTTCTTTGTTGTGCAAAACAAACAAAAAATAATCTATTTTCTCCATCTGTCACACTGACAAAGATTGAAGCCTTCTCACCAGAACTGAAGCAAAAACAAATACAATGTTTTAAAAGTAAATTGTTAAAGTAGAATGCAATTAAGGTAAAGCATATATGACCCACCACGACAAAACGACCAATGAGTTGGAATTTTTGTTTTATTTTTTAGATTCCAACACAATCCAAAAGCTGAGATTCTAAGCTTTAAAATGATAAAATATTATATGACACAACTTGTATGGACAAAGCAAACCTCTTGAAAATACAATGAGAAAGTGGGGATGTCAGACTGGGTAATTACCAGAATAGTGGAGAAAACGGGCTCTAAAGAACTGACCATTCAGAAGCACAAAACCGTGTCCTGTTGTCTGGGGGACAAAAGATTGGATCAAATCTCCCTAGCAACCACTAGGAAGGACTAATCGGATTAGACTTGGTACAGCTTTTAAAAAGACATACTCCTCAAATGATCTAAAATCTCAAGACCTAATATTGTATACTTTTTGAGTTACGCTTGGTTGTTTCAAAGCTTCAATGTGATCAAATCAAGCCTTTTTCGAATGGTTCACTTTGAAGTATGAGCTGGGGTGTATCAATGACAAGAACTATTTTGAATATTTCTAGTAAACATTAGACCCTAAAATTTTGTCAGGTGGTAGATCGATAAATGGACTTTCAGAAAATACCTACAACCAAAATTGGACTTTTCCACCCAAACCCGGCTATTTCAGCTGTTTACGTGAAAAGTCCCATTGCGACTTATTGGTCGTTTTGTGGTGTTGGGTCACATATCTTAAGACTTGGTTTCATGTCCATAGATTTCATTTTCAATACCTTTGTCAGAATGTCGTTAAGCAAGGTTATCCATAGTCGTGCCTCCGATCCAATATAACGCAAACATGAATCACAACTTTATTTTTTCTATCAAAGTTTTTATGACAACAGCTATGGAAGCTGGTCATATTATGTATGGGAACTGTGAAGAATCGTCGTATTTCGCCCTTAAATTGTGAAGAAATTAAGGGCAGACAAGACGATACAACATGTCTTTAACACCATCCTTCAAGCCTCTCCTAGAACGGGAGTGACAACTTGACGTCCAAGTTATCTGGATGAAAAGGGAAAAAAATCTCCCAAGAGATTGTCATGTCTTCCACAGACAAACAGTTCGCCCACGCACACCCATCGCATTGCTCTGTAAGTAATCGCGACAGTAGAAGCACTTTGTATGAAATAACAATGCGAGAAATTGGCCTGCCTTGTAAGATTCTACCTCGAGATTGTATCGGTATTGCTTGGTTAAAGAAATAACGAAAGAGATAAGCTATTCTTGGTGACAAGGCTATATTTGCGTGACGCTTTTCGGTTAATTTATGTTCTTGCTCTATTAAGATATTTCTGGGATGATTGTGAAATGTTAGAAATATCGTCTGTAAATTAAAATATCTTTATAGATATTTGTAACATCTATTATTTCATTGATAAATTTTATAGTCTCCCTTCTACATGCACATACCATCTCTTAAAAAGCACCTTACAGAAATTAGTGTGACGTACCACAGTGAACGCCCTTACGTCAAAGAAAACTATTGTATCATTCTGGAAGTGTTTGCAATACAGAATCCTTACTTTATTTCATCCACATTTTAATTGCTAATACATTTCATGATAATATTCTAGATATTTCAAGACCAGCCCTCAGCTTATACTTGTGAAAAAGAACAGTAAGCATGCAATAAACACCACAAGTACTAGGTGTTTCAAAAAACATTTCCCACTTTTGATCATTAATAGCTCAAAAACTATTCAGCCGATAAAATTGTCATTGATATAAATAATAGCTGAATAGTGTACAATTTGGTTGGAGGTAATTTGAATGTGAAAGCATAAATCAGTTTCATTAAATCTAAGATTGATTTTGAAGTAAGGTTTCAGATTTTGGTCAATTCTTAACCCTCTGTACAAAAATTGAACCTTGCACAGGAACCAATGATGTGTATGTGAGTGTGTGCTGACAATGGCCCTGAACAATGGACATGCCTGAACCACCTGTTGACTAGGCGTCAGTCTGGCGCCCCTGGCACATGAATGCTTAATCAATAATTCATGTGGATTGCCCTGGGCACTGCTAGTCTGGATTCATGCACGGTAAAGGCTAAACTGCATGCACATGGGAAAAGGAAGCACACGTTTCCATGTGCTTGTAAACACCACAATCCCTTCCATTTGGCAATCATTTTCAAGTTTTGCTTCACATATCACTAAATTTGGGATATAAATAAGCATAAATGATCTAAAGTTCTTCATTTTAATACAACTGTCTACTAATTAAATAGTCTGACAAATTTTTCGCTTTTTGATAAAAAGAAATCATTTTTGGTTAAGAGTTCAGCAGCATTTATCATTGGGGCGATATGTTTCACAGTAGATTTATTTAAGGCTCCATTTACACAAGTGTATACTCTAATTGATTTTCTTTGCTTCCTGTCACCATGTTTTCGAAGAACAGAAGGTATTCATTGTAATTTCGTTTTTCAGAAGTAGGGAGAGCACTGTCGAGACCCAACGATAGTATCGGCAGGCGTTTGACTTTACACAGATTCTGCCAGAGGCTGAATAAAGACTAGTTGTGATAGTGGAATTTCTCATGAATAAATAATGAAGCATTCAAACCCTAACCATTGTTTAGGACCATTGTCAGGGTGTTAACCACACACTCCCATACACACCCATTGACCCCTTTGCAAAGTGAAATTTTGTACAGAGGGTTGAAAATAGAGCAAAATCTGGAACCTAACTGTGAAATTAATCATGGATTTCATGAAACTGATTTGTGTTTTCATATTTAAACCACCTTCAACCAAATTGTACACTATTCAGCTATTACTCATACCAATAACAGTGTTATCTAATACATAGTTTATGAATTATTAAGAATCAAAAGTGGGAAATGTTTTTTGAAACACCTAGTATATCTTACACAAAATCCGCCTTTGTCTTTGAAGAAATGTTCATTTCGTTTCGTTTCGTTTCGTCTCGTTTCGTTTATTTCGTCTCTAATGTAATTGCAATGAGACGTTTGAATACACTTAAAGACACAATATTTGTACAAGAAAAAGATACTATGATCTGACATACAATATTTTAGTATTGTAACTTTTATGACAAACAGCGAATCAAAGTTGTTGGAAACTTCAAGGGTCAGTTCGTTTTTTTCTTCCGGACAATAGCTACTGTAGAAAATGAATAAGTTTTTGAATAAATCCTTTTAGATCCTATTCCAGGTGACCTTTCTGACGTCATCAGAGTTTCGCTGTACTCTCCGATTTTTGCTTTCGCAGACAGTTTATCAGAGGCAATTTCCAACCTCTTTGTGAATAATTGATACTCTCAACCAATATCTTCAACTCGAGCTACTTACCTGCGACCTCATTCGGCAGAGGGTTTACTGAACGAAGGGTAAGTGCCATTCCTCGTTTGAGTCCTCCCCGTTGACAAATTGGCGCTTGACGGAGATACCCAACGTTGCAGTGATCCCACTAATTAATTATGTAAGAAAACCAGTCTATCAATTCATCGGGGGAAAGGTCCCCGTTCCAGGTCTTCTTTTCATTCCGATCACATCCGACTACTAGTAGTCTGCGGGTCAGAGCTCATGGACTCTATACCCGCCACACGGTATATAATGACCACCAACTCTAAGCTCCCACGGCATCTCATCTGTTATCTTAGGTAGATGGGAAATTACCACTTCTCGGTCATGCAAATGTTATGACATCTCCATTGTAGGAAGGTCTGGATTTGGTCAAGGTTGATTGTACCCGGTACAAATTTTAGAAAGTATCTATTTAATGCAAAGGAAATAGCGATGAAAGTGTTGTTTTTTGTTTGAGTAACAAGGCTTATATTTTAGACAAAAACAACCTGAAAAAAAAATCTCAGTAGCTCCGAATAAGGGGAGTATAATCAAGTACGTATCATCGTCCTAATGCGTAACACCTTACGATCGTTACTCGCAAATGACGGCAGTAAATGTTAATCTGCTAATATATTGTAGGCCGACATGAACTTTCTTAATCAGATTGACCTGCGAACAATTAGTGCAAGTCGGTGACAATTAATTATAATGTCGGGTCGTGACGCCGGGCCTGTACCATACCGAATGGTCTAGATATTTAGTTTGTACGAGCAGACTTTTTGTTATTTTCCTGTTATTTTTCATTTCAAACTTGGTGTTATCAAGTCGACAATGATCAAGTATAGACTTTAACCACGTCCAGTCACATTTCAGACACCGACGCAGTACCTCCTCGATTTGTTGAATGCCGATTGTGGGACTTACTCCGTATGTTCAGACTTTTTCAGTGAGCTCGACACGGAGCCAGCGTTGCTATTATTGTTGGTGTTGGTGTTGTTGTTGTTGTTTGTAATTGTGATTGTTGGTGATTTTTTCTTTCCTTTTTTTCCTTAGTATTATCATTATCATAATTATCATCACAATTTATTATCATTATCATCATCATTATTCGTCTTTCTCATGCCATTTCATTACACGTTGTGCTCATGCGGGAGCTGTATAAGTAATACGAAAATGCTGATCCTACACTGATCATAATATTTATTTTCTAATGATGTCTACTTGTCACAAAGAGGTGAATTTTGGCATGATTGGATAGAGACCAGGGGCCTGCTTCATAAAACTTGTTATCAGTGACAACTGCCACATTTCTATGACAAATTTGCTCACAGCCAATCAGATGCAAGGATTTCAGTAGCTTGTCACATCTATGACAACTTGTCATTGATAACAAGTTTTATGAAACGGGCCCCAGTATTCTTAAATACAAAGGTTAATATCGTATTGGGACGCGTGGCCATTTCTCGTTTAGCCTACCGTCTCTTTACAAAATAAAAGGGGGCGTACGCCGCCCACCCCCACTTTTTTTTGTTTAAACCAAAAAAGGGAAAAAATTAAGAGGGGGCGCGCGCCCGATGAGCCCCCTCTGGATCCGCCACTGCGTCTAGAGTATAACGGGTCCCCAAGAGCGTAGATCAGTCTGAAGCGCTTCCGACGACTTTTCCATTGACCCAGTTGCCTTAATTTTGCGTCGAGTGAAGCGCTCATGCAGTTGAGAAAGAAGAATAAAAAAAAAGGAGAGAAAAAAGAAAGTAAGAAGAACCTGAACCCACTAGAGGACAAATTGACTTGTTGATAGCTGCTGACCTGTTGGGCTTTTTGTCTGCCCTCCCGCACATTTTAGTTTGATGGGATCTGATATGACGATTAAGTGTCCTATCAATCCAACGCGAATGCCTCTTTGGACAGAGATTCGTTTGCACGCTTCATTCTTCAGTGGAAAATCAAACTGACCTGATTGCATTCCATCTTAATTTCAGGTTATATTCCATGAAACAAACACCGTTCTGGATATAGATTTGCCGTCACGGCCGTCTAGGAATAGGCGTTCCGATTCTATACGTCAAGACGCAGTCGACAGAGATTTCACGAGATTAAAATCACCAGTTTTTGCTTGAACTGTTCAAGACGTCCTCATGTCATTTTGACATTGATCTGTAAACATTCTAAGCAAAATTCCACTGCCCATTTCTCATGCGCTGCATGGAATGATGATCTTAATCCTAACGATAAAACGGCGTGTTTCTGTGACTCTCGTATCCTTATATTCACGACTTTAATAAGTGGACCTGTACCGTGCAGACCCGTCTCGTGGTGAAGTTTGTATGCGTTGGAACTGTCAAATTGCTGTGGGATGGACATTTTGTGTGTTCCTAGCTCATCAACAGAAACAACAAAAATGAATTAAAAAAAAATAAAAAAATAATAAAGTTGGCATAAAATATGTGGCTGACGATAGGTAATTGGACCGTGAATTGGTTAGCTTTCGTTATGAAAAAGAAAATGCAATCTCTACATCAATTATGACGTAGACCTGCAAGAGGAGACCTGTAGGAAATTACACTGTCTTTATTTCAGAAAATGAAGTAGCTGTCCATCAATGGCTGTCTACGCCGGATGGGATTGTAGACAAAGAGTTGGTCTCAAAGGTCTATTGGTCGGTGAGTGAGGGGGGGGGGGGGGGGGGGTGACGAGAGAGAGAGAGGGGAGATGGAAAAGGAGACTACCTGCGAATACAGTTTCTATTACATACTTGAATTCATTTCAGCCTCGAAAAATCAGAATTTACTCGCGATGGGTCCGGCAAACAAAAATAAATAACTGAATAAAAAGTGGCTTAATGTGCAAGAGCAGAGATATTTTGTAATAGACATTACTGCTATCGTGTCCCTCTCAATTTCATCCTGAATCCATTACTATCATACTTGGTTTGCAATGTGGCGATCGAGCAAGCAAAGCGGTTCCCTGAGAATTCAGAAACGAGCGGAATCAAACAAAATGTGATGTTCTACGTAGTAAAGTGTGCTACCTAAATCATGCGCTTGTCATGAAATGTCTCCTAATCGGATTTGACTGTCTGCTCTCTTTTCCTCGTTGATATAAGTGCATTGTCCTGTTTCACTTTAGCATCATATAACGCTCATTACAAAAAAAAAAAGGAAGCAAAACGAACACAACCATGCAACCACCCCCACACAAACACTCGTATGCACATGCCTGTAGGCCAACGACCTGTGCTAAGTACTTCTTCTTTTTGATTATTCGTCTTCTTTTTCTTCTCTTTCTTCTTCTTCTTCTTTTTCTTCTTCTTGGTAAAGTGTATTATTGTTTAAAGATTATTATACTGCCGAGTGACGCTTCTAAAATCATTTTAAAAACGCCTGCTGCGCGAATTACCTGTGCAGGTGCAATTTACCCTCAAAATTTCGCTCCCTAAAATAAGATTATTTTGCCGCGTACAAGGAGATACTTTCTTTCATCAGATACGGTATATTCAACTTTAACATCCCACCTAAAAGTCGACATACTTTAAAGCCGACGAGAGTGCCTTCCGATAAAACAGATAATAAATGAGAGAACTCGATGTTTTTTATGTTTATCAGACCTAACACGTCTAGTATATCTCCTAACAGTGCCTTGTGTTTCTTATCCCGTTCACTTTCGTAGTTCCTTTCCTTGGGAGGACATTGGTCTAATAACACCCAGGAGAGCAATTAGAGCTCAGAATATTGCCGCCTGTGATTTCGGTCCAGCCTGTTATAGCTATCAGCTATTTTTTATGATTTCTAAGAGATGCGATGGGACGGTTTGTCATAATTACGCCTGCCTTGTAAGGAAATAAAATTTTCAATCACTGAAGCACCATATTTCAGCTGATTTTCTTTTCTTTTTTTTTTCAATTTGGCGTATTGGTATTTGTTGGTAAAAGAGAATTCGAAATTTTTACCAAGTAAGACTACACTGCTATTATCGCTCCTAGAAAAAGTTACAGGAGTCACTGTGAGCTCCTCGTATCCCCCGTTAAGGTCTACAATAAGTTTTAATTCGCACTTTTAATGGGAGCTTGATATGAAATGAATATAACGATACAGTCGTCAATCTGCTTCGCTCTATAGCTTCCTCCAACGCAAGCCAACTATCGACCACACCTGAACAGACTTAATTATATTCCTCTCTTTATAAACAAAATTACATGGAAAAGAAATAGGGTATGCACGACAACAACTCATTGCCTTTTAACTACACGTTTTCTATTTCATCTGTGCTTTTTTATTCGACTGTAAACAACCAATATGATTATAGGTCGATATAGATAGAGGAAAGAAGATACATTTGGGCTAAACTCATGAATGATGATCAGCGTAATGGTGATATCATAACTCAAATTGTCGTCATTTCCTTTGTTTTCTTCAGTTCAATTTTTGTCCAACTTTCATCAGGAATTCTTGCGCTGTGTGAATTGCTTAGATACTTATGTAATGCAAGATAACATAAAATCGAAAGGAAAAGCCGAACCCTTGCCTGAATAGATATTACT
Source organism: Diadema antillarum (assembly GCF_040938485.1). Taxonomy (NCBI): domain Eukaryota; kingdom Metazoa; phylum Echinodermata; class Echinoidea; order Diadematoida; family Diadematidae; genus Diadema; species Diadema antillarum. The sequence continues at coordinate 440,494 of NW_027271943.1, read as the reverse complement.
TCACAAAAAAGCAGTCACATAAAGACGACCGAAGAGCTATGCCCGCAACAACGGCATGTCCGTAGATACGGCTCTCATTAATATTCCTAATCTATTCCAGATATGAGACGATCAAAATGAACGTTCACATTTGATATACTCATTATTTCATCCCTCACTTCTATAGAGCATAACTTGCGTCAAAAACGTGATGAAAATGATGTCGTGATAAATCGAAAAGAAAAGACATGATCAAATCGAGATGGTTTTTTTTTTCGTAAGGAAAGCTATCACTGAAACATAATAGTCGTGGTGCCACTATATCAAATGTTTATCTATGACTGCTTGCTATTGTTATAATCATACTTGTATCATTGCTGTGTTCATCTATGTAGTCATTGTCGTCATTCTTGTTATCATTGTCATAAGCATTATTATTGTCATTGCTAGTCAAACGGAATCGCGATATCCCGAACAGAAAATCTAATCTTGATGCACCACCGCAGCTATGTATAATCAAGGTATGAAAAAATACAATTTGGCTGACCAGAAATTGCACAAGACACCGTGAGGTAAGTTCGATGCGACTTCTTTAAGAAATATATTCTCAGTTTACTAACATAATCTGGAACTGCCAGGTTCGGAGACACCTGATAACGTCGTTCTAAATATTTTTTTTTTTTTTGGTCTTATTTTGTTGTCACTTTTTTTAGTCAAATTCTTAGCCTTCTAGTGACGTATCCTATAGATTTTCATCATTTATTATATCCAACGTAATTTCTAAAATCTTACCATTATACTAAAGATGAACCAACATTTAACAAGCGTTTTCAATAACATCAGCTTAGAAGTTTACGTATTTATGCAATCACTGGTAATCGTGTTGAAGATTCAGGTGCACGTCTCGAACTCGGCACCTATGAGTTATCATACAGCCCACGTATTATACAATCCACGAGTCAAACAGCCGAGGAGTTATACAGCTCACAAGCCACAAAAAGCCAAAGCTTGACTCTATTCTTAAACTGAACAAGGCCCACGAGCTATGCAATCCACGAGCTATATACACTAGGCATGCTATAGGCTAATAAGGCATACGAGCTGGACACTAGGCAAATACGACCAACGATCTCGATACTATTATAGGCGTAAAAGAAAAAGGCTCTCGAGCTCTACATAACATAAGTTAATCCCATGAGCGTAGTGTCAAGCTCGTATACCTTATTTCTGTCGTGTCTAGCTCGTAGACCTGTTTTACTCGTTGTCTAGCTCTTGGTCTGTATGACTTGTGGGCTGTATGACACATGGACCTTTTTTTACTGTCTACCCTATAGCTCGTGGGCTGTATGACTCGTGGGTGTCTTTTAAGCTGGCAGGATCATCCCAAAGATTATGCATACAATAAGTCGATTTAAGATGTAATTTTTTTGAACGAAATAGACAAGGTACTAAACTACGGAATTTTGCACAAATGTCAAGCTTTTATTTGGGGAGTGGGGGAAAGTGATCCAAATCACCTTATTTTGCGCTTTTCTCAACTTTGCCGTTTACGCCATTGTTTTGAAAACGGAATGATTATACCACAGGAACAAAACACAGAGTAAAATGAGTGATGAGAATTGACGGAAATTGTTGAATTTCCTGTGGTGGTCGCGCAAAGCGTGATCAGGAGCTGACATTTTCATATTTCAAATGGCAAAGAACCTTAATCTAATGTTCTGTGGTTAATGCGTTTTCGGAGCAAATCTCCCAAATGTATCCGCCAGCATCCGTCTTTGTCAGACCATTCATTTTAGGTGATCTATCCCGATCGGAGGTAACTCAGCTTTCCATGAACGCTCTTATACACCCACACAGCACAATAGTTGAGGTCATTGCCGGCTTTATCTCCGGGGAGACCCCTTCTTTGCTTTGAAGTCGAAATAAGAGAGCTGTCTGTCTGGTATAAAATGATGCATTGCTCCAAGCACTGAGTGAGATTACCGCCCAACACTTGCAACCATGTCGGCAGAAATAGATCCATGTGAAGCTGAAGAAATGGGGGCTGTTGCGCGACGACACCATCAAATATGCATGGACTTTTGCCCCCCATGACATATGGAAGACCTATATCACTTAAAGCGACTGGAAGAAACCGCCTTTTCTGACGGAGAATCTTGGGGCAATTTCAGGCAACTCCTACAGTAATTCACGTGTAATGATCGATACGTAATTCAATGCGATGAGGTGTGGCTGACTTAAACCGAGGCGTCCTACGGGCAAATTGATATAACGAGAACAGACAAGAAGCATTAAAGGATCTTCCGTGGGAATTCCTCAAAAGAAGGATAAGAAACAAGGAAGGGGATTACAAAAAGAAAGAGAGAGAGATTCAGATTGAACCGCCACCATCGACCCCTGTGGGAGAATGTGTGTGCGTTGGGGCTTTTAACTTGGCGAGCCGTCACACTTTCCAGGGAATGATGCGGGGGATTCTAGCGCGCCACAGTTTGATAGCAGAATCCTTGGCAAGCCGCGCCAAATCAAATTCAATAAACTCATCTAGCCAACCACACGTTAGTTTTGGGAACTATTTGGGACTGCTCAATTTGAGGCTATTTACCTAATGTTTATAATACATTAAAAAGCTTTTTGGACGCATTCTTCTTGAGCCACTATAGGACAGGATTGGTATAATTCACTCGTTCAAGCAATCGCATCTCGCTTTTTTGGTCTTGCCTTTCTATCAAGGTCCCTCGCAAATGCAAGCCAGAAGACGCTGTAGAGAGATACGCGTTAAACCCATCTTGACCGCATGATTGAGTACAGTTTCATTTCAAAGGGACGCGTTGGGGTTTTTAGCATTCTAGACCCTTTTTCCCCTGCAGCCCGCCTGATGTGTTTCTCTAAAGTGAGATACAACTTCCAGATTCCCTAAGTCGACATGATGATTGCTTGCGAGTTGTTATTTTCTCCTCGTTTTCGGAGGAAACGACATAATCAATTGAAGGAAGAGAAATACAAGACAGCAAAAAGAGCGAATAAGGTGAGAGGGAGAAAGAGAGAGAGAGAGAGAGAGAGAGAGAGAAAAGCAAATAGACAGACAGAAATGTTGAAAAGGTAAAGGAGAAGAAATGATAACATAATATGTCATTAGACATAAAATAATATCACTACAGGGAAACAGTGATGTTGCAATTTCACATGCAAATGGAATGAGCCAAAAATGTAATTACCTCACAAGTTTCCCATCTACCTGAGATCAAATCTGCACTGTTCCTCGTTTTTCTCAAGTCATGATTTTCTTCATGAATGTCCGATTTCATTCATGTTTCATCAAAACGAAATCTTACGTGCACTTTTCACAAGTTCGTGGGCAGGGATTGGTGAGTTATGGCGAATCTTTTTTTTTTTTTTTGTGCTCTGTTTGTTCCCTTGTTTCCTTTTGCCACTTTCTAGCGACATTCAGCCACGAGCATTCATACGGCCGGTCGTCTTTCCCGCCGTTTTCACGTTTCCTTTTCTACGAATCTTTCATAAGTTCAGACGATCTGTTTTCCGTAGCGCACTGAAGATCGAAAGCGTTGCACAGGAAAGTTCAGGAGAGTAATGTTTGCACACTTTCACAGCACTACGTGCAAGTATGATATCACGTTGACGGAGGAGATCAATATTAGGCACGTCATGAAATGTGTGTGCCTATTCCGCACCATTCCCTTGCTAAGATTAGATTAAAAGATATGATTATTTATTGCCCCTTTCGTGGCACAGTCTGCTCCAAAAATACTCTTCTACGAAACGACATGGATGTTCTGCGTTGATGTTCTCAGCACACTTCCCAGGGTTTTACTGGAAAGAGTGATGGTAATTATCTAAATCTTCCTTCATGCTGGTGGGATGGATGCAGCGATCATTACTCCTAGCCGAGCGTAAATCCAATCACTGGTATTGATATAAACCAGTTGTGGCATGTGATAGAAAAAAAAAAAAAACACACAACATCAAAGTGTAATTTACCTTTGACTTCCACGAAACCCTAATCTTGTAATAATAGATATTACGCGTCAAAATTATCAAAAGGAAAAGACGTTTCTTTAGACGCGATAAACATGGTAAGTTTCAATAAAGACGAACCTGACACCTTTGATTAGTAGTCGTAGGGCGAATTCTATTTCCTATACAGTCTGACTACCTCCTAGGGAGAAAACTTCATAATTAAATATCTATATTAGTCTGGGGAATAAGTTCCTGTTGTATTGTCACGTACACACTGAGCACTCGTGCATCAAGAGATTCTCACACACACCCACATAGACACATACACATATACGCACACACATACACGCGCGCGCGCAGAAACACACACACACTCACACACACAGGCACACACAGAGCACACTTACATAGCTGTAGGTTTGAAAGATAAGACAGAAAAAAAAACTTGCACGCAAGGGCCTCTTATTATTGAGCTGGTACAATGTAAATGTATAATTATTTTCGTTTCATATTTTTTATTGGGTAAAAAACACTGTACTATACACGCACAAACACACACACACACAAAACAAAAAAATCAGCAATCGCGGAAAGGACACTGGGCAAATTTCGTAATTCGTTAATATATGGCGTGCAGACTGATGTCCTAATTATGTAATTGACCAAATGGAAGAAAAACATAACGCGAATATCAGTGTGTGGGAGTTAGTAATATATCGAGGTCATTATAAATAGTATGTCTTTATCATGTAAAATGGAGTTACCAAGGAAAGAACTGATAGAGAAAGTTTGATAGTTAGAGAAGGGTCAAGGGTCAACAAGGAAGACGATGGAGAAGGGGCAGAGAGGGAAAGGGATAGATAGATAGATAGATAGAAAGAGAGAGAGAGAGAGAGAGAGAGAGAGAGAGGTGGACATGGTTAGAAGCATTTGGCGCAGAGAAGATGTAAAATATACATATTCCCAAATTGATTTCGTCAACAAACTATCCAAAAAATGCAGACGGAAAGCCAGAGTGATCTAGTTCAGTCAATGACAGTCGAATGTGTGGATATTATTGAATGAAGTTAAGAGACAGCACGTCTGAACACATCGAACAAACAATTTTCCTTTCTGATGTCGTCAGTCAATAGTTGAACGTGATGAAAGCCCATCAAACTGATGTCGACTGATACGCGGAGGAGACACCAGTCCATTCAAAGAGGTCCCTTTTGGGATTATTGTGATAACATTGTTGGCTATACTCTAATCAAATGATATGTGGGGGTCTCATTTGGAAAACGCTTCGACTGGGCCTCGAAAAGAATATTCATCTGTGTGTGTGTGTGTGTTTTCTTTTCAAGCTTCACCGCTTTAGCTCTTATCAGGCAACTCTACCATGGGAAGAAAAGTAATCATTGTGGCTAGAAGAAGCGCGAAAAACTTCTGCTGTCTCCCAAAGATGTTCATCATTATTATCACACTGGAGAAAATGACTACTAACACGGGGCATAACTTTATTGTCAAACTTTCCCAACAATAATGCATGTGTGTATGTATGTTATGTATGTGTGTATATATGTATGTATGTATATGTAGCTATGTGAGAGTATGTTTGTTTTTATGTTTGTATGTGCGTATGTGATGTATGTATGTGTGTATGTTGGGATTATACCTAATGTATGAATGCATATGTACACATATCGTCACAACTTCGAAGTATCTTTATTAATTTCCACCCACCCACCCACACACACACACACACACACACACACACACACACACATACAAACAAGCGAAGACCTGAATGCGCCACAATGTCTGTTTCTTGCGGGTGACTGAGTATGGGACAGTAGTCCCCACTCGTGAAGAGTTCATTATCCCCTCCCCACCTAATTTGCTTATAAACGCTAATGTGCTATTGATGTGTGGAGCATCAGTCGTGCGCCGTGCCAATTTATTACCCCTGGCGTTTGTCCGTTCAACCAGCAAAACACATGAATTACTTCCTTCGCGGTTTGTAGTGCAAGCTTTAATTAAAAAAAGAAAAAGAAGAAAATACAGTTATAGTTCCACGCGTACAAAATTGTCAGGATCTTGCGCAACCGAAGAGAGTTGATATATATAAAGTGACAACAATGGTAGACAATTTCTTACACTTTGGGGGAGCTGTTCTTTGAGTGACGTATTCATCCGTCTCTTAAAAAGGGGGACTTTAGATATAAACACTTAGCTTAATGAGGTCATTCACATTGTATCATTCAGTTTTGTATTATAGGGAAGTGTTCGCATTTGCATTCGTATCAAGGAAGACAAAATCATGCATGCAGCGTAGCCCAATACTTTTTCCCTTCATCATCATCATCATCATCATAATCACCATCACATCGTCATCATCACCATTGTCGTCGTCATCATCATCATCTTCGTCTTCTTTACCTTATTTGTCGTCTTTATCTTACTGTGGCAGTATGATTTCAATGCGCTGAAAGATACGACGTTATCTTTCTAATTTCACCTTCAGTCGTCTGTTCTGGGCCCTGTTGCATAAAAGTAACGATCAAACGTAAGTCAAGAAAATCATACGCAACTTGATTTTCAACCAATCAGAATGGAGCATTTGGGACTTACGATTGATCTTCTTGGCTTGCGTTTGATCGTAACGTTTATGCAACGGGGCCCTGGTGGGATTTGACATGCTGGAGATGAAAGGCCGATAAGAAAGCACTTTAAACACTGTACCAACTTTCTACGTTGTTTTGTTGGCACCAATTTCCACAATTTCATAACGTTTCTTTTTTTTTTGTCGACAGTCTTGTCCAGTATGCCACAGCTAGTGTCCCCCTTTTAGACAAAGTCGTTCTTTGCCGTGTAGAAGAGAATTATCTCGTCGTTCAAGGTAATGAAAAAGAGTTTCAGAAAACAACACATTTATACATATGCATGAACTGTATTTTCAAGTGCACTAAAACAGTATGATTACATTCTATTGTACGAGCATATTTCGCTAACCTTGGCAACGATAGCTGACACAAACTCACAAAGTACATACTAAGCGATTGAGTAACAAGTAGTATTTTTTTTTTCGAACAACTTCTTTCAATAATGCTTATTCTACCGTGAGCAGAAATAAAAGTCACAGACATCAGGTGGAACAAATGACTTGGCTGAAGATGGTAATTGCTGATGGTATTTTTTTTCCAGATACAAAATTAATTTCTTGCCACCAACGTAAATTGAAAATTATCTGAAGTATTTGTAGCAATTACTCTTCATCATAATCGCATAAAATAATAACTAAAGAGCTGATATGACGATGATTACTAAACGTAATCAGCAATCATCAAAGAAGGAATTTGGAGACACTTGTTGACACCTCAGAATTGACATTGATAATTTTAATGAAGCCTTCCAGGCTGGAGGAACTTGTGTCACGGATGTCCGAAGTGAAATATTTTGCGATGCATTAATCAATCCCTCGCTGCACAAGATCCGGTAGTAGAAGAGTCCGTATGTCGTCTGCAACGACGCGACGTCGTCAGCGCGAGTTATCGTCTGGGTCCGCATCTACATTACGCGCGAAGATGGTGCGCAGTCAGTCCCTGGCCAGGCATCTCTCCAATGCTAACGGGTGAACTGAAAGACACAACGTCAGTTTGTGCAACGTTGCCACACGCGTTGTCTGCATTCAGGGGGAAAACAATCAAAACGTGTGATGCGGGGATTGGAGCTCGACTATGCCACTGTGTATAACCCCATCTCGTGCACTTCATGACTTCTCCGAAAATAATTTCACGGATATTTAGCAGGAAATCTTCGGCGATATAGCGTTGTTGAAACTATTCTGTTTAAATGTTATGAATTCTCCCTTTCCCCCGCTCCAGACGAACTGGATCGATCTTCAATGTGTCCTACCAGTGTCAACTTTGTAGTCGCAAGGCAAACTCCTCGTTCTGCTGGTCTCGGGAGCTCCTATCCTCACATCGCAAAACCCTATTGACTTAGCTCTGTGACATCGTGAATGCTCCTGAAGGAATCGTAAGTGTCGCTTGTGCCTTCTACCTGTCAAATTAGGTAGTAGTTTAACTGCAGGTGTTTTGTCTCTCAATGTACACATTTTTTTTTTTGGTCCTTCTCTCCTATCATTGTTTTATGTGCAAATTCGCCTAGCACATTGTCTCTAATCTGAGACACCGCTTAAGTTGCAGTGTTCTCGGCATGAGGATATCTTGATAGCTCACTTTGGTACAGGAGCCGAGAACGTGCCACTAGTTTTGTTTGCAAACATCAGTAAGCCGCTTGCCTTCCATCTATGCATCTATTTACTTTACTTATCTATGTGCTCGATATAATCAAAGCTAATAGAATTTAAGATGCTGCTGCTGATGACGATATGATGATGTTAACCGTCATATTTTGTTTAATGTTGTTTTCGTTGGTGTACTGCATTATTTTGGATACATTGTGCTCATCAGCAATTGCTCGAGGTCTTAAAGAGTGAACGCTGTAGATATCGATCACTTGTTCAATCGGAAAATTAACTACAAAAAGAGAAGGACAAACCGACTTGAATGCATGTTTCTACGAGACATGGCAATCAATTTTATAAAGCCATATATGGCTTTATAAAATTGAAACAGCATCCCTTATTCGGGAACTTTTCTCTTGTTGTTTCGCGCGGCATTTAAGGCACTTGGCACCCGTCATTTCTCACTATCTCTTTAACATCACGTGACTTACAAAGCTTTACTGTATATAGGCCTAATCATTTCTGTAATAATGTTATTGATGTCACCATCAAATTGTTCTCATTATCATTAGTCCATTGTTATTCATCACTGTTGGCATATTATATTTTTTCATTATATACTTGCGTTGCTGTTAAGTACTCTCGCTTTTACCTCTCAGTTCATTGTATGCGCTTTCATCGGTGTATTAAATGAATTCATCGTTGTTGTTTTTTTAGAATTTGTCCCGGACTCTGACATTTGCAGTTTCTGTAGAGTTGTTAGGTAGATAATCACCAAAAACGCAGCTGCCCTGTCACTATTTCATGCATATAGTCTTATTATAATCATCTTTTGGTGCACTCGTTAACATACAGTAGTCTTTCGTGTTGATTATGCGCTTCTCCCACAAACATGCTACAATCCATGCTTCAGTACTTTCCGTGGTCTGCAGCAAAAGGTTGTAAGTCATGGTTTTCATTCAGACTTCACTCTTACATATAAACAAAGCTGCGGGGTTGAAAGTTTTCTTTATGGTTATCTCCTCTTATCAAAATATTGTTTGCGTCCTGTTACGAAGGCCGATACAGATAAAGATATTTTTCTTCGCGAAACATTTCATACATTTTTCTTTTCTTTAAATACAAGGAAATACAGTTTTTGTTATGCCTATTTTAGTTTGACGTTCGGGACCTGCACTCTTTCCCAAAAAGTAGGGACGACACTAAGATATGATTTTTTTCTTATCTTTTTCTGCTCTTTCTTTGTTCCTTTTTATGTTTCTTTCTGTCTTTTTTTTTGGGGGGGGGGGGGGAGGGGGGTAGGTGGGAGTGGGGGGTTGGGAAGTGATATATGGGGTTTCCATATCATCTGTTGTGATTGCATTGCAATGTTATGCTCAAAAGATCTAGACGCAACATTTTCTTGTATGGTTATGTTTAGAGGGAATTCGCCCCTAATATAAACATGTGGATTGACTGAATGCAGCAATATTAGTACATGTAGAACACATCAGTGAAAATCAGATAATCCGTTCAAAAGTTATTAATTTTTCAAATGTTGGTGACGAGACCGCTGGATCAGAAGACTGGTTCATCACATATGAACTGTTATAAAGAAAATTCCACAAAATATCGTTTTATATGAAAAGTACATATTTCCTGGACTTGTTACTGACATATGTCAAGGGTAATAATATATTCCCCTGCTTTCTGAAAGAGTTATGTCTAGTGCTCTTTCATTATGCTAGAAAAAGTGAAAATATGTTAACACTTCTTTATATTTTCTTTATATCGTATTGCGCTTGTGATGTCTTGATCTGTTGACGTCTTCTGATCCAGCGGTCTCGTCACCAAAAATTGAAAAATTCGTAACTTTTGAACGGATTGTCTGACTTTCCTCAAACTTCACTGTGTTCTACTGATATTGTTGTATTCACTCAATCCACATGTATATGTAGGGTAAATTCCCCTTTAACATCGGTTTCTGCGCCGAACATTCGAAAGTATAGTGACCAAATCAAAGAGAAAGAGCAGAAAAAAAAATCAGAAATCAAACAGGAGATAACAAAAGCAAATTGCTGTAAGTTATCTGATATTTAACCGCACTGGAGGAGCTCCTTTATAGCGGTTAGCAAACATTAAGCGGAAATTAACTTAATTAACTTAATCGTGTATTTGCATGTACGGAAAATGATGAAGTCTTTATTAGTGTTCTAGCCATACAGTGAACGAATTAACTTAATCGTGTCTCTTCATACGGAAAGTGATAAAGTCTCTGTTAGTTCTCGCAGCAGCAATGAAGGTGCAAAAAAAAAAGAGAGTCGGCAATATCAACTTGAGGTGCATTCTTTTCCTTGCTTGTTACGCCATTAGCGATAATGGCGATGTTTGTGTTCGAAAAGCTCAAACGCTTTTTCTACAAGAAATAAATGTTGAAGGCTGAGTTCCAGTGACGCTTGGGGCTTGTTGTTATATTCATGATTATATCCTTTAATTATCATAACTACTCTCAATGACATTAAAGGAAGATGCGATAGTGCATGAAACGTCCTTGTTTTATTATTGGAAACATTTGAAGAGGGTAGGTTAAGAACAAGGAAGAGACGGAGAGAAACGTAAGATACAGGAGAAGAAATGTTAAATTAACATTGTATATGTAGGAAGGAATACATTCATTTGTTTTGCCCTTCACTAGACTACTGCTGATAATCGAATTAGGTTTTTTACTGTGGTCAATTTGATGCATTAGTTGGTAATTAGGCTTCATTGTGCTTCCAGTAAGTGAGGAATGTTTGCATTTCCGATCACTCGTTCACTGGGAAAGAGGGAAACAAAAACCGACGCGACCTCGTTCGACAGTAATATTGATGCGGCTTCATAGGCTCTTCGTTTGATGTGATTACCAATTAATGTGACAATATTAACCCTGCTGTTCAGCGGAGAACAATTTAGGAATTGATAGCTGACCCACCGTGACCTTTGAAGCTTGCGAGTTCTACTGCTACCTCCACTAAATTAGATTCATCTCGTGCCCAAATTTTCCAGTAGGCTCAAAGACAGTCATACGTCGAGTCCAAGGGCAGTGAAGAAAATCTCGCGGTTGCCATATTTCCGAAGTCGCGGTATGAAGACGAGGCTATCGACTATCATACTGGGTCTCCTTTGAAAAAAAAAAAGTATGATAAAAGCTTATTCAGCATTGACGATGAGTTCTTGCTGAGATATAATTGCCGAATGACTTGTCGAAACAAACAAAAAAAAAAATCCTATGGGATTACTCTGTTTGTCTGGCCATAGCTTTCTTAACGTTCTGAATGTTTGTCTGATCAAGGAGCTTCATCCTTGGTCTGATCTTCTTCACATATGCCATTTAGTACTGCCAATGCAATTTTTGTTCTTTACTTCACATACTGATTTTTAAAAAAGGAGAAAAAAAACCACACACACACACACAGACACACAGACACACACACACACACACACACACACACACACTACTTCGGGAGACCCCCTGTCTGGCTTCTACGATCTGTACTACTATGTGTCAATGTTTATGTTTAGTAGCCTGTCACAACCTGAGGAAAAAGCGTAGTCTAATTGGATATTTCTGCCAGGGCGCTTATAAGGCTTGTCGGGTTAAAAAAAAATAGACCTTTGAATGACCCGCGAATGACGAACATGTGACATTAAATTATCATGAATACTTTGGCATGTGCTGACCTTTAGCGTTGGTATAAGTCAACAGCTCCTCTAAGCAAACAGAGATGGTGATTTAGGACCAGTCAGCTAACGGCTCGTTTACCATCGGAGTCCCGCCCATCTTTTTCTCGAAGAGGCGGCTAAAGAAAATTAACGCATTAAAAACTATCAAGAGACGTGATGCACATTCGACGCCCCCATCGGAGGGAGAGGAAGGGTTGTCATCGCGGCACAGAGGCTGGCAGTTTCTCCCTACATGGCTCTCCCTCACTTCGCTGCTTAGCGTCTTTTATTTTCGTAATCCCCATCTTTGTCTCTATCTTCTCCTGCGTGTCATTTCTCCCAGCCTCCCTGCTTCCATCATCTGCTATCCTTTAATCTACCAGAGACGACCTCTACGTAATATATACATCTGTTTTCGTTAACTTTTCTTGCTTTGTCTAAGTGGAGTCGGCTTGCTACATGATAAAACATAGGTACGTTGTATTAAGTGAAAAGTAATAATATTTCATGGAGGATGTTCCACGAAAACATCAAGGCAACCGAATAATTTTGCGGCAGGTTAAGATATTACGTTACTAATCATCCGAAGATATGACGGGGTAAATGAAGATATTTGGACTACCCATATACTTGTTATCATCCTTACTGCTGAATATGTCTTCATGATTGATATGTCATTGTTGCCATTATTTTGCGAGTAGGCCCTACGCCTAATTTGACAAATAGATTGTCCACGATTTTCACTGGATATTTATTGTCTATCATGTCTATGTGGTAACTTTCGTCTTCTATTCTTGAAGGCAGAGAGAGAGAGAGAGAGAGAGCCTCGACGAAGCAGAGGGCGTTAGCGAAGATTGCTTTGGATTACCTCTGCAGCCCCTCTGCCGGGAATCGAAATTATAGACCCTTAATAGATGGATAACACACTTCGTATCATCCTTACATCTACATCTGATAGCCCAGGTGAATCGGTGAAGTACTTCAAAGAGACACCACCAACATCGCCACACTAGCTCTTCTCATCTGTCTTTGACATCATCGCACCCTTAACCTTCAGTTCTCCGGTATTACGAAAGTCTCATCGTCACCAGAAAACCTTAACCTTCAGGTCTTCCAGACTGACGTCCCAGCACCTTGCCTGAAATCTGCACCAGCCGTCATCACTCGCTCTTCTGGATTTTCCTTTTTTTTCACACCTATGTATGGCGTGATTGTGTCAGAGGGCTGCATGATAGATTGCTCACGGTCTTTTTCACACCAAGGCATCACAAATCCGATCTATACTCGCGGGAGCGTTGGCGTTTCAGCTATGATCAATACCGGATGTTCTTCCATCTCTTTTCTTTGGTGATCTGTCACCTTTTGCATGTATCCTCCTTGCGCTAACAAGACGTCGAGACTAGAGTTACCTCATTAAGGGCTACCTCATTAAAACCATGCTTACAATGGTCTTCAAGGTGATCTAACGGGAAAAGGACATTTGACTCTATATATCAGCAACCATATCAATGTGTTGAGGTTTCAGCGGAGAGGAAGAGAGAACACCTATGATAGTTAGACATATTTACTGCAATGTCTTATTTGTCAATAGAGATCGTACACACATTCACACACTCACACACACACATATAAACACACACACACATATGTATATGTTCTAATTTTTGCACTTCATTTTAAACAAGAGGGGAATAAACATGCACTGTAAATAGCCATGTTGGAAAATAGGAATTATCATGAGAAAGAAGAAACAGGAAGAGCAAATACAAATTTATCAGTGATTAATCAGAATATCGCTTGATGGCTGACTGTATTTTTGTCTGTTTGTTTGTGTGTTTTGTATTTTTTAGTTGCAGTCATTGTATCTGTTTGTATACAGCGGAACCTCAGACAGACATTAAAGTGCGCTCTACCCATGTTTCTTATCTACCACCATCCAGTGAAATCTCCTTGAGTATGGATTGATTAAACTCAGGATGGCATTAGTTGGGTTAGTTACCTCATCCCATCATGTGATTCAGGGTATGACGCTGTCAGTGCGTTCATCCCGGAAGCGAAAACGAGAGCTATTGCTTACGGAATCAAATAATTTTATATTGTTCATAATTGAATAGTAATAGGGATAACAAAAGTCTGAATTCAACGCTTACAGTGTGTCCTTTCAGCGCATAGAGACTCAACATTTTATTTCATTACACATTTTTTTTTTTTTTAATTCCATACATCGTCGTTCAGATCTCTGAAATCAGGACATTATTTACCTCCTAGGAACTAGAGCTCGGGCCTTGACTATTTTTTCTTCTTTATTGAGATGTGAAAGATGTGGGACTTTTCGGACAACTCTGTAAACTTTTGATCCGACATATATACGCCTTTCTCTGTTAGCTGGTTTGGCAAAAAGTACTAAATCAGTCGAAATCGTATGTGACACTACAAGGTTATGCGTCAGCAGAATGAAATGCGAGTCACCTTGGAAATGCATGGGAGCAACACAAACTGGAATATGGAAGAAGCGACACTATGGGGAAAATGATATCATGTTGATACCAAGATGTGATTATTTGAGGTTTTTGATGGAGTGGAAGAACTTTCATCATTATCTTCCCATTTTTATCTTCACGCTCAAGAAATCGTGCTCATGCTCCCACGAACGTGTCGCAGCAAAAGAAGCCGCCGCTAAATCAATCGTGACCTAATGCGACCGTGCATTTACCATTACTCGTAAAATTGATGCTTTCACGTTTTCCGGCGAATTTTGATCATTGGACCTCCGCCAACACTTCTTGCGCTAAAGTGGGTAAATACATGTAGTCATCGACAGGCTGCAATTTCAACTACACCTCTGACAAATGCAGTGTGAACATAAGAACCCTTTCTTGATAAACCAAGTATACCAGATATATCAAGTACAACACGTGCACGTATAAACTTTATATTACCACATATGCATTTCACAAATAATACCATCCTGCCATGCTTGTGCACTTCAGACGATTTTGATGCTTACTACAAGAAATGTTCACACGCATTATAATGATGTCACATTATTGGACTATTCTCTATAACGTAAGAATATTTCATTTAATGCAACAGCAACAAAGATCACAAGTGACGTGTGGCGAACAATAGTTAAATATTCGTGCTTTTTCGTTCTTTTTCCTCGTTTATTTCTTGTTCCTTCGTATGAGCTAGGCTAAACCCTTGATGTGACAGCCTCATTATCGTCAAGCACGAGAGACTTGCTGGCCACTTTGCAGTAAAAGATTCTTACACCCAATGTTGTAGTTAACATGCAAGGAAGGCCAAGGGTACAGCGGAAGCATCGCTTCATATGATTTATGATCATAATGTATCATTACTGTGACGTTTAAAAAGACAGCCCTGCGGCAAAGGCCATCTCGATTCCACCACATGTAGTCAAAAGTCGATACTTGGATACAACGTTGTACAACATCTACTGCGCGAGGTGACCTCTATGTAATCACCAATCCCAACATAGACGCGCATTCTCATTTAACACCATTCATGTTCCAAAATCACTCGTAACGAACCATTTTGTCACGGAGACTGAGTGTGTGTGGTAGTAAGAGACATTGGAATATTCAGTGTATTTGTAACTCCTTCACGTATAGTGACCTCTAAGCAAAGGGTTAACTGGCTACATGAGATGCCTAGTGTATCAAATGACTGTAAAAGGCTTTAAGGGGATCAGCGTCATGGCTGTACAAGGGGACAGACTAGGAGTATTTTCCCCGGAAAACATTGTACATTATATATCACACTTTAGTAAAGAATTCTTGTGGACTTTAGCTGCTGTAGAGAGGCTGAAAAAGGTCAATTCCACGTTGTACGGTAAAAGTTACTGAACAAGATGTAAAATACACCCGGGTAAAGTAAGCACCCATCCTGAAGAGTAAATAAATTTCGTTTTCTCGTTAGTAGTCCTACATTTTGCACTGTGTGCCCATGTCGTATATTGTTTGTGTAATAATTCTTCACGCAGGAATCAGATTTTAAGACGTGGGGAAAAGTTGTAGTGTTTTCAATATTGTAGGTCACTCGGGTTTCGAGACGCTTTTCATGGACGAACAGGTCTTGGGCTAAAACTGATAATATATGAACACGATTATAGAAGGTGATGGGCACAAATTTGCGGGGACCGTTGGAATGAGAAGAGTGCGTCACTAAAGTGCCTTGACTCGGTACGGCCCATCATCTTTCTGGTCACACGCCAGGAATCCGTGACCTCCATGAGATTTCCTTTCTTCCCTGAATCTCTTGCCACCTTCACAACGAACGGCAAACAAAATCTTTGCTTGTGTCGTCTGAGCAGAAAATTTAACCGATCTCGATTCTCACTTCTTCGAACAAAAATCAAGGACAGAGAGAGAGAGAGAGAGGGGGGGGGGGGGATGGGGGTAGAATGCATACTGCACTCACTCCCGTAAACACGGTTTATCATAATAACCCTTAGAGGACAGATTTTAAAGTGGAATATCTAATGGTAAGAAGGAATGTAGTGTGTGTTTGTGTTTGTTCATGTTATTCACCCAATGCAAACACAAGGGGCGGAATCAGCAGAGGTCTTCTAATTTTTACAGCTAGCATCGCCCAAGACAAACACGCATGACTATGTGACAAGCGTTGCAGGCAGTAATAGGCATCACAAGAATCTCAAATGACACTATTGTATAACATATCCTCAAGAATACAAAACACGTGGGACTAAGTACCAACAACGTAGTCACGCAAAAGATCCGTTTCTCTCACCCCCACCCCCCCCCCCCTCTCTCTCTTTGTCTTAGAGTGTGAATAGAATAGCCGATCTCCCGCCGGGAACTTCTTCTGAAGTTCCTTTTGGCAAATCCGGACATCGAGAGTCTCCTACTTTTCTCCCTAACAGCGTTTTTTTTTTTCTTTCTTAAATCATTGATTTTCTGTTGGCTGCTTAAAAAGCCGAAGATGATTATTTGTTGTTGTTGTTGATGATGATGATGATGTTGTTGTTGTTATTGTTGTTATTTTCATTCCAATTTGATATGCGATTGCTTTCCCTAAGCAATGTCTGTACGCGAAACAGTAAATGAATAACTAGAGCAACAACCCCCTCCACATCAGTGTGGAACAACATCAGAGTGGGTTTTTTGATCGTTTATGTGAATTTGTTGTCGTTTCGTAGCCCAGTTTCTCGTTCTCGGCCCTCTTTTGATGATGGGGTGAGGTAGTCCGACAGAACACGTCACGCCTTATTCGATGTGCCTTTGATTGTCTCTGCAGACTGCAGTGTTATCACTTTTGCGTAATAATTATGGCCCTGCTCATGTATAGTTCATCTACGGTAGATCTGAAGTTACTAACGCTTAACCCGCTTTCGTAGTGTGTCAAATGCATTTGGGTCTCTTTCCGTACAGTAAAGACAAGGCAGCCTAAATGCTAAACTCAAGCATTCGCACACTCACATTTGCCTTGATGACGTTGTAGAAGCCCTGTGAAGTCCATCCCGGACTAAATTCGGCACGATGGGTCTACTTTTGTCGAGTATCAAGCGACTGGGGATCTTGTACACAACAGCCGTTGGTTGTTGATGTGATTTACATGAATGTTATTCGCTGTGAGTTCATTCATAGATTGCCCATTTATTTGAATCTCACTTGTGTTGGCGACATGATATTGCACAACAAAGTCAAGTGTTTAGACACAGTGAAGGCACGTGATAAAAGAAGGAATTCGCCAGCCTTGGTAGACTCCCCCCCCCCCCCCTATAAACAGTCAAAGTTTGCGGTTCTGAGGTCGATACCACACTGATTCCCTGCATTTTTATTTCATTGTAACCTACACTTGCATTTGCAATCGTAGCGAAGTGTTGTTCTGACCGTTGCCGTCTGCAAACCGCGGTTACCCCCCCCCCCCCTGCGATTTGAGAAAGAAAAAAGAGCGAAAAAAATAAGAAAAGAAAGACAATGGCATTGAAACTTGTGGCGTGTTTCCGAGGATGTTGTCACGCAAACCACGTTCTTTCTTTATGCACACACTACGGGGTGAGGACTAATGGAGGTGATGCCGTGTGCTCTCTGGTAGTGGGCGAGGTGAGAAGAAGCCTATGTCGGAAGATTTCTAGCCCTGCCTTCGAGCAGGGCTAGCCCACTGTTTCCTGTTCGTGTACAAGCTTAGGTTTACTCCCTCTCTTCGTCGCCAACTCTCTCCCTGTTTATTGATTTTTTATTTACGTTAAGTGATGGTTTGCATCATAAGGTGACCTGCCCTTGATATTGGTTGTCCTTTTTCCGCTTTGCTCCTGCGTCACAGCTTCTCGCTTTGAGCTCGGTGCCAAAAATGCAAATTTTAACACTTTTTTTTTTAATGTCTCCCTCCATAATGCTTGAACTTCGTTCAACATCAGACGTCGCAAAAACACGGTGTTATGTTTAGGGTCCTCCAAACCTAGGGTTTTGGCAAAGAGCAATTCGGAATCCATTCTTTTTAAAGAGTAATAATCAAGAGTTTGTGACGCAGGGTGGGTGGTTTGTTAGTAATGAATATTGAAACTGTGTATTTACAGCAGTCGTGTGCTGACCCTATCATAGATCACCTCGTCAAATACGCTTATAGCTTGCAGAAAATAGTTCGCACCATCATCCATGCACATAGGAGTAGAATTGTAGTGCAGTCCCCCAAAAGTAGAGTTGTATCATCAGATTTGTTTGATGGTGAATGAGGTGAATAGAATGAAAAAAAATTCAGAGAGGTATCTACAGACCATTGTAGACAGTAAACAATTGGTACTTTCTGGCAGTATGTCAGTACTGATCGCTGGCAGAAAAGTTCTTTCACCTGTCGTCGGGAACAACATTCTTTTCCCCCGCATGCGTATCGGTGATTACGAAGACTTCATTTCTCCTATTTGTATGTTTTTTTTCTCTCTCTCTGAGAGCCACTGTGCCAGTGTATTCATCCTGTTTTTCGCTAGATTTAGCTTGATGTTCATGCCGTCATAGAGCCACGCAACACGGAAATAGTTTTGTTTGTGTTGTCTCGCGTGGAATTAACGAAGTAAGCAAGTGTTCATAATAGTACAAAGGAAGGGGTCACTATGGAAACGTGTTTCTCAAAGAAACGTATGCTGCATAGAGGGCCCGTCTGCAACAGTGACTCAATTATTAAATGACCGGATTCTTGATGTTGACGTAGCAGTTTCTCCCTCTTCCTGTCTTCATCACCCTCCTCAACTATTCTACATTGATTTCTTTTCAGGGCGATATCTGTTATGGTGGTGATGATGGTGTCTGCGTGTATTCCGTGGTTACGGATGTTTTGAGAGGTCCGTTTTTCCAGTTATTTTATCTGACAAAACGTCGATGGTGTCTGTCGGTATGATTCATCCATTGTGTTCCACATCGTGGCATCCTGACCTGTCTGTCTTCTGTGGCATCAATAATCTTCAATTTTTTTTCTTCACTAAAATCTTTAATTTCGCAGAGCAAAATTGAATGACTTTTCTTTGTTACTCCTGTTGAACTTGTTCAGAGTTGTTTTTTTTTTGTGTGTGTTTATGGATGCTTTTTGTAAATCAAGATCAAAAGGACTAAAATCTGAGGGGTTTATTTCAATGAACAAGCAAACAAGCTCTTTGTATAATAACTGTCATTCTGACGAAGAATAATCATGATTATTGATTTTCTTCCATAAGGCAAGAGTAACGTGATCCACATTCACCGAAGACGTGTAAAAACAAAAAGAACCAGAACAGAGAAAACAGCATGTAGTTCCATTGTTATTCGAACTTAATTTATGAATCTAAAACCTGGAGAACAAGTTAAATTTGTAGTTGCTGGGGGCCGGCATTATTGCTTGAATGGCTTTGTACCCCCCCCCCCCCACACACACACACACACATACACACAAAATTATTGGCAACATTTCACTTGCGCGATCCTGTTTTATATGCGGTCTTTATTTTGGAAGAGAGAATTGGCGAGCATTGGTGCTTACTTTACTGCGGGCATGGCTTTTAGACCCTGGCACTTTTCACAAGGTCATATGCGTATTGCGTTTCATTTTTTTAATTCCTCGAAATAAATTTTTTTTGAGGGGTCATCTTTCATCCACCAAGAAAAAAAAATGCAGGCAATTTGGAGGTCTTCGATTATTTACGCAACGTTCGGGTCAATGCAAAACGCAGCACCGTGAATAAGCTTCTTGGGTATTTCCTGTAATCCAATTCCACCTCCACGTGTGTTCAGAGGGTAACAGCCAATATGAACGCTTCGCTGATTTTCGTCGGTGCGCGACATTTCTCCTTGACTTCATCTCCGTTGAGGATGTTATTTCTTGTTTCTGAAAAAAGTAAACAGAGGAAATGAATTGAAAGAAAAAAAAAAAGCTAATTCCCGGGAACCCTGACCATTTAAATGCAAACAACTGTTGCGGGTTTGTGATCTTTATATTATAATTCGTGGTATAATGCCGCAATATCTAAAATTGCTCATTGTTATGATAAAAATGTACACTCTATATTTCATTTTGTACAGTATCTGTTCCTCTTCCTTTATGAGTATATAGCTATGTATGATTTTAAAAAATCCATATAAAATTAATTTATATATCTTCACATGAAGAAGTTTATAACAACGCACAAACGAACACTACATGATAAAGATATGACATGCTGTATGAACGAGGCAGGGGATACTATTGGCCTCCACATTCTTCGCGGCACATTCCTTATCGCTTGCAAGACCGCTTTCATTGATAAGTCTCGGTCGCTCTATCATCAAATATATATATACATATATATATATATATATATATATATATATATATATATATAAGATTATATGTGTATTTGTTGCCAAGCTTTCGACCCTTTTATAGGTCTTCTATAAGGGATTATGTAAGGCGTAGGGAGGTGTACCTACTGTGTGTGGTGTCTATCATATAATTATATATATTCATTTAACTATACTGATACTTTTATAGTTTTCGCCGTCACTTTATGACGTTGAATAATTATTTCGATTACTTGGTTGCTACTTGACATTATCAGGTGTGTAATTATCCCTTTTTTCTACTTTGATTCACAGGCTGTTGTATCTATGTGTCAGACGAATACTTGAATTGGTGATTTATCATCATTGCTTGTAATTGCATATGTAAACCATTTAGACATCACCTCGATGACAGCTTGAAAAATTGCGATGTTTCTCGCCAATTACCAGCCCAGCCAACCGTCCTAGAGGCTGATGGGTTCCTACTCTTGTGGAAGAACGGACAGCAAACACGAGCGCGATTAGATACCAACAGGACTTTGATCGAGCTCGTCCGCGGAGTCAAGGATGTCTGATGCAGGCTTGCAGTCAACTTTTAATCAGTCGCGCGTTGGTAGCCGTGCAATGATTCAAATGTGTTGGACTCTAATTCGATTCCGTTGTTAATAATTCATTAGACCAGCGATATAACATCCTACTGCAAAAAAAAAAGTCGCTGATGTTCAAAGTGTACACTCCATATGTTTGATGACACATACCTTGATCACGCCCCTAGTTGGGAAATAAAGACGTGTTGCTGTCAAAAAAGCCCCAAACAAAACAGAACTATTTTCCACGGTTTCGATCACAAAACAATATCAAGCGTAACCCAATTGAAGAGGACTGTTGAACTAACCGACAATGCGCGTGATTCAAAACTGTTCATTGATTTTGTAGACCACTCAACAACGACGTGCATTCACCACAATTTTGAAACTGAATGCTTTAATGAAAAGAAACACATATAAGGATCTAAAACCAATGCCATTCGCACGTGGATAAACTTTAAAACACATCCTGTCAGGACGGATGGTGAGGCAACACATGAAATCTAAAAAACAACTGTCAACATCGACACATGTCTAAATAGGTCTGTTGCTGTCTCACTGATGCCTGCATCTGATCACATATTTACGTTGCATCGCAGCAGGCTTCTCCATATTGCTTGCTCTCGATCTTTAATATCCCGCATGATCCAGTTTCTTCAATAAAGCTGCGAAGCCTTGCTCTTAGATCAATTGGCCAGAGTGCAACGTACCATTCACACGAGAGACATACCTTAGCCGAGATCGTGAATGCAAACACAGGCAGGTAGAAATCCATTTTTGCGGCGCCGTTATCAAACACAAACAAAGAAAAAGAAGAGACTCTTCTCTCCCTAGTAGAATTCCACGGTAAAACTTTATCAGAGGTTTCATTTTCTCCGTGAGGCTAGAGGCGGAGGGCTTCAACCTTTTTTTAACGATGAAATGCTACGCCAGTATCTATCAACATCTTTGAAAACAAGACTTTTTTTTTGGTTACACTTCATCTATTTTCTTTTCATATCAAAATCTTGAACATTACTGAATTAAGGTGGCTGAAATCCATTAGGCAAATCCCTCAAGAGCTCGCAAATGAGACATACGTCCTTACCAGACCAACAAGAACCTTTCCCTGCAGAACGCTATAGATTGCTGCATTTGATTGATGGTGAGAAGGGTGTTGTGGAATTGACTCTCTTTAAAGGTGGAGTGTGGAAGTTACTGGTAAAAGGTCTCAACAGGTACTGCAGTTTACTCCCCCATATTGAGCATGCATAGAAACTGAAATAGATTTTGTCCCTCATATTTGCCTGTTTTTATATGTAAAAGAAAATGTCGTTAACATTGAAGGACAATTGCTTTCTGCACCTTATCATTAAAATGTTCAGATCAATTGTCAGACTACTACCAATAGATCGATTGAAAAAACTGAAAATATGTGATCAGGGCCCTGTTTCATAAAGTTGTTCGTAAAGTTACGAACAACTTACGAGCAACTGGTGATCAGTTCTTGTGCTGAATTATTGAAATTCTGATAAGTATAGCACATCAGAACTGATCACCAGTCGCTCGTAAGTCGTTCGTAACTTTACGAACAGCTTTATGAAACACCCCAGGTCTATTGCCGTCCATTCATCATAATTTGTGTGGTCAATAAACCTGCAGCAGACTAACTTAAAGGGATGATGTAGTTTTGGTTGGGATGGGGCTCCGCTTCAGGTTTCCAGCATTTTTCTTTTGATGATTTTTTGTTGTTGAGACAATGAGAAACCTATATGAAATATGGAAGAACGTATAATTCTAAGAGGAATTCAAAGTTCATTTGATGAAAATTGGTTTTGAAATGGCTGAGATATTCCCCCCCCCCAAAAAAAGGACAACTTGGGATCGCTTTATTTTATTTTGTTTTTGGATATCTCAGCCAAAAAACGATTTTCATCAAAGAGACTTTGAGTTCCCCTTGGGATTGTATGCTCCTTAACATTTTATAAAGTGGTTTGTGAGTACACTGTATCTTGCAAAAACTTAAAAAGCTGAATCCTCACCTCAACCAATACTGTACTTTCCCTTTCTCGTTTGACAGTGGGCAGCAGACACAAATCAACCTAGACGCATGTCAAGCCTACGTCGTTTAATGTTTTGTAATACGTGTAACAGTAAACCTATTTTCATGAGCAACAAAGTGCACACATCATCTTTTTTTTCATTACTTCATAAAATTCATAAAAAAGATAATTCCAACATGAACGCGTTTCAACAGACAATAATCTGAAACCTTTCAAATTCACGCACTCTGCTATTTACGCCAACACGCTCTTTCTTCCATAAGCCACTGAAAGCCTGTCTTCGTAGGTTTTTAATTAATCCTCAAGAGCATTATGGGGGAGAGGGAGAAATTATTCTCCAATTATGGCGCTTCTGCGAGCATAATCATGTGGCGTTTTCGTTGGCAGATGATATCTATGTATCGTATGTGACCTCTTTGTAAACATGTGGAGCGATGCACTTTACACTACGTCTTCAAAATATATCTTACTGTGCGTAGGGAACTGTAGCAAAGTAGCAGCAAACTAGTTAATAAAATAGTGGAGTTCTAAGAATCATGCAGGCACATGTTTTGAAACGCTTAAAGGAGTGATTCTTCGTTTTTGTCGACAGGGAGGCATTCGGACAAAGAACCCCCCCCCCCAAAAAAAAAAAAAAAATGAACATCGCTTTTTTAGAAGGCAGTTTAGACTTTATTCATGCTTATTAGTGTGTATGTGTGTGTGTGTGTCTGTGTGTGTGTGTGTGTGTGTGTGTGTGGAAGAGGGAAAGAGGAGGAGAAATTATATGTATTTGTTCTTTCCTTCTCTCTCTTTTTGTTAACTATTATCACTATGCTACTATAAAAGTTTTTAACGTGCTCGATGGATTCAACACTGAGTGCTGTTCCATGAGCGCGTCGCAACAAGACGCCCATGCCGCGGTACGTTATTGGATAAAGATATCAACTCCAATCTGATTATAAAACCACCCATCGGCCGATAATGCTATTCACGTAATTAGAGGTCACAAAGACTTCACTCTATGGAAGCATCGAGGAGCTCCATTATAACGGTGTAATTGCCATCACCTATAAAATCATAGTACTTTTTTCTTGTGCAAAATTTCCTACTGTATGCATGTGCTAATACAGATAATGCGCGCGTGGGACTGCCCGTCAATGATGTCTATCCACACGAAGCGGTAATGCATGTATCTAATACTTTATATAAATACAATAAGCTTCCGCGGAGTTGTAATTCCAACGAAGTGTGTGGCACATGCAATGTATTGTCTTACGTCCCTTCGATCTAGAACGTAGAGAGAATCTTCCACCTAACTCAGTCTGACAGTGATTTCCATTAATGTATCCAGTGCTCATTAGTACAATCTAAAACAGAGATAGTAAAGTCAACGACCTTCTTCATCTCTAGATTAAGAATATTGCACTACCGTCTTCTCAGAAATTACAAGCTTTCAGAACATGCTTTAAATTCATAAAAGAAGCACTATATTTGATGAATTACACGTTTTGGAGTTTTGGAGTTGCAAAATCACACGAGTTATTGTTTGGCGAAATTTATATTCTCAGAGCTGCTGTAAAGCTCAATGTGTTGTTACTCACCGGTGATGAGTGAAATAATGAAGTTATTCCTTTTGCTCGCAAATGTGTAAGTGTGCAGTTTTGGCGCTAAAATGTATGAATGAAATAATAAGTATTATTACGTTTGAAAGATATCCTCGTCTAAAATGTTGAAAAGTGATTTATTGTTGTATTTTGTTAAAGGATGATATACATTACCTATGTAATCTGCTTATACTCTTCTTGTTTCATTAGCCATCAAATTGTTCCCTTTCAATTATCCTGGCAAACTTTCTTTAACACTGATTAGTTTTTGTGTTCGGTTTCTTGCATATCGTCTTTACATTATATCGCAAGAATTTTTATTGTAAGTGCACATTCTTTAATTCTTTAAATTCTGCTCAAAAACATATTTCCTTAATAATACAGTCCAAATCATATAAAAAAGAAACTATCCATCAAATTCTGGCATGTTTCTGTTTCATGCACGAAAAAAAATTTCTAGCCAGCTTCTACTATTGTAAGAGGAAAGCAAAGTCTCCACTGCGAGTAAGTCCTCTTTTTTTAATCTACATAAAATATTTTCCCATGGTAGTAAGCAACGCTGGTGATGCCGTAAAACGCTTCAACGTCCGGGGATACGGGAAGTTGGACGTTCGGGAGAGAGTACTTGTGAAAGAACTGTGAATAATTTCAATCACCAGTCCTATTTTGGTGAAGGCGTGGGTGTCTCTTAGAGCAAGGATTGGTTTATGTTGAGCTGGGCTTCTCAAACAATGCATTTTCCAGTGAAGTGTTGCTTTGAATATTGGCAGAGCAAACTCGAAATACACTTTTAATCGTTGCTATTCGGTGATAAACAATGGATATGCGCATGGTCATTTTCCGTCTTTTAGAGACAAAGACTTTAAGTGTGGTCAATAATATTTTTTTTGTGTGTGTGTGTGTGTTTATCATAAAGGTCCAGCTTCTATTACTGATTTGTCTCTTTTGAAGCATATCGCAAGATCAGCAAAATTTGTGAGTGTTGTTAGAAAGGCAAGCTGCAGACAGCGCAGCGTCGATTTAAGAAGATTGTTCGTTGTGGGTCTCCTTGTCAACGGACAAATAGCATAGTATCCTTAGGCTAAATAGGAATTGCTTTTTGGCTCGAATGAAGCAGGTAGCGAGCCGCAGATTAGATATCAAACCCTTTTTGTATAGCATTTGTAAGCGTAATTCTCTTACGCTGGGTTGGCCTATTGCCCTCCGGTCAGAAGTATTTAACCCAAGCTTGTTCTCATCCCGTCCCCAGGGAGTGATGCTGCAGGAGTACG
Source organism: Diadema antillarum (assembly GCF_040938485.1). Classification (NCBI taxonomy): domain Eukaryota; kingdom Metazoa; phylum Echinodermata; class Echinoidea; order Diadematoida; family Diadematidae; genus Diadema; species Diadema antillarum. The sequence goes on along the minus strand of NW_027271943.1, from coordinate 414,380 downwards.
GGGGTAGCTGGTATCAGGGAGGTGAGAGGGTCTCACCTCCCTGCTGGTATCTATCTATCTTTCCTTTTTGTGTGTAAATACCCTGAGAATCTACCCAGATAGGACGGATTTAAAGCAATTTCAACTTTGTGTTTGTATCGCTTATACTATTGCCTCTCTCACAAACACAAAGAACCCATGATGAATACACACGCACAGACACACACACTATGCTTTTTTTCCTCTTAAAAGGTACTTCATTCATTCATATAGAAATACATCAGACAAAATATGCAGACAGTGAATATTGATATGTATTACTTAAGCATAAGTATGTAAAACAATTATGTTCATGTATGCATGTTTCATGAATGTATGTTTGTGCATGTGTATAGCATTATTTACTACATGCAATTGATATGGGTGAGTGTGTGTGTGTGTGAGAGAGAGAGAAAGAGCGTATTTATAAAAGGAAATATGGTTAGATGAAATTTTGTATTTTCAAATACTGTGCTTATATTTGTGTTTGTTTTAATACTTTGTTGTCCAAAACAGTTCACTTCAATAATTCTCTCAGCAGAATTGAGCAAAGGAAGAGAAACAATTTATCTGAATGAAACTATGAAACTGCACGTCGTTTCAGCAGGAAAACGACCTCCCCCCACAAAACAGCAGCAACAACAACAACAACCACAGCAAAGAAACCAATAAATATGCATATCACTACGACGGAATTGTCATTCATTACCTAGTTGTAAGCACTCCTATGATATCCATCAAGGGTCGGTTTTTAGGTACGTTCAAAAAAGGTTATTTCTTACGAATTAACAGAATGACTGTCTCTTTTTTCTTTCACTTAGATCCACTGTCTCTGGCAGGGTATACCCCGATGATCACACCTGAGTACCATCGTCGTATCGACCAAGTGTTCCGGCACCGGAAAGGCCGACCTTCGCGAAGATCCTCCTGAGAGTATCCGCCTAAGGGGGTTCACGAACTGCAGGGACGATAGATTACAAGGTGGTTTGTCGTCAGAGACGTCTATGGCTTCGTCCGATCAAGGAAGTGTACTTCCTTAGTCCCATATACTCTCAAAATTAAGTGGATGGTCGTAGCGTCAAATGAACGTGCAGTGTCTTGTTTAGCCACAGTTGGTCGAGACTTGTGGCAGGTCCGCGTGAGAACTGTTATGTATCAAAGTCGAAAAAATTATCTTGGAATATAGTCTGCGGCGGATTTGATGCAAACTGAGAAACAACTGAAGAATTCTATAGGTCTGCAGCATTAGGATTTGAGTTTGCGAGTTACAGTCGAGCTTTGATTATTGTTTGTCCATTCATATAGGCTTTCTGTGCAGATATTTTCCTGATATGCCATCATATCGTCTTACACGGTATTGTCACTCTTGAGATTAGAACAGGAAAGTTAGCTCTTTCCGCCTCATTCTTCAAGCCACAAAGAGATAGGAATCATCCCACGGTTCTTTCGAAATCTCTCTAAAAGAATGGATGACGTTACGCGAATAGACGGTCTGACCACCTTGGTTACCGAGGAAACTGTTTACCAGACGGAATCTAACTCGTTTGACATGGAAACAGCGATGGCAATCGGTAATAGCACGCCTCTGCCAAGGCTGGAATACTACACACTTGACTATAAGATCATGGCGACTATCGTTTACCTGATCCTTGGTACTGCCGCCATTGTGGGAAACGTCATGGTGATCATCGTGGTGCTCCGAGTGTCGCATATGCGCACGCCGACAAACTGCTACCTGGTAAGTCTGGCTCTGGCCGATGCCATGGTTGGGTTCATCACTATCATGATGCACTCAGTGCCCGAAAACCTCCTCCCCAAAGACGCCTTCATCTACGGCAGTCCCGGTTGCCTCATCATCATATCCATGGAGTATCTCGCCTTCAACGTCTCGGCCCTCTCCATCACAGCTTTCACCATCGAGCGCTACATTGCTATCTGTCATCCCATGAAGGCCCACATCATTTGCTCAGTGTCACGAGCAACCAAGATCATCATCGCTCTGTGGGTCTTCGAGATCGGATACGTCGTGCCATGGTTCTTCATCCTCGAATATTCGACCAAGCTTTACCATGGCAACGTGCTTCTCGGCCGGTGTTGGTACCGCTTGGAGAAAGTTAACATTATCAACGTGCTCTATCTGTTGGACTGTGTCCTCTACTATGTGGTACCAGTGGGTGTCTGCATCCCGCTCTACGCCATCATAGGGCGTGTCCTCTTCAGGAGTACCATCCCACAGAACGGCATTCGACGAGGTTACGAGATGGGCTCCTGTGACAAGGACAATGGTACAAACCGAGTTCGTCTAATGCGGTCACATGAAGGTAGTGACGGGAGCAGCTCGCCTCGCAGGTGTAAAGATTCAGGTACCGCGGCTGTGTCGTCAAGGAAACAGGTAGGTCAATTGTTTGATTGGTTGCAAAAGACAGTACAACATTACGGGAGCGTATCAACGACTCCTCTAAAAGCATGGTCTACATGATTGTATGATTAAATTTGTTCATATTTGACGTACAACAAAGTTTAAAGACTATCATAATGACATTTTTTTTTTTGTATTTGATGACAGAAATATTAAATTTGAATAAGACTGCGTTATTGAAATGAGAATAATGTTTAGCAATAGTTCATATTGAGTTTAAGATCTGCACTGAATGTCCCCTTGGAGCGGATGAAAGATCTTTCATTGACATCGACAAGGCTGGAAAGGAATTTCATTGCAATGAATAGGCCTATAAAACAAACTCTTCGTTCTGAAGCAGCGCTCTGTTTTTCCCGATTCACTTCAAGTATTTGTTTACTTTCAATTCAAGTGTATTCATGCCGATCAATTCGATTACATCAATCTATGATTGTCGGTGGAATGACACTACAACAACACTACCTATAACCAAGGACGCACTGTTTGCTTCTCGATTTGTCATTTCAGGTGATAAAGATGTTGGTGGTAGTGGTCGCTCTCTTTGGGATCCTCTGGGCCCCTTACCGCATGCTGGTAGTCTACAACTGGTTCAACACCAGCAAACAGAATCACAACATGTGGATCCTCTTCTTTTGCCGGACATGTCTCTACGTCAACAGCGTGGTCAACCCGATCCTCTACAACTTCATGTCCATCAAGTTCCGCCGGGCCTTCTCCAAGCTCTGCACGTGCCGCGGTAAGAAAGGGGGCAACAGGTGGACGAATCTCTCGTCCGGTCGGGGGAGTGTAGGCGGCAGCTCCTTCACTCGACGCACCAGCACCGCATGCACGGCAATCACATCCGCCACACACACCGCTTCTTTCTAACCGCCCACCCACATTATACGCATCTCTACCCCCGTGTGTGTACGTACCCCAAGTCTCTTTCGTCCGGTCATGCCGCTATTATTATTCGTTTTTAGTGTCGCCGTTTAGAAGTTTGTTTCCTGGTTACAAGCACGTGGCAAAACTAAAGATTGGAATGATGCCAGTCCATTACCCGTTTAGTTATTTTCTTTCTCCTATTACTACAATGGTTTTATCATTCTCTGTCAATTCGAATTGGAGAAAAGCAAGATAGCTTAATGACGCAAGGTATTACATCATAATCTATATGTTCAATGACATGCCTGCCTACTTCTTCGCTCGGCCATCAGTTTGTGACTTTGTGTTCTATCATTATTTAACTGTGCATGACCTTGGTGAGAATGGAGTCCATTCTGAGAACTCATTGTGGTCGCAAGACTCCAAATCGCATCGTCATTTATAGGATGGCTACAGTGTTACACACGAGGCTGGTTCCAGTCATGACATCTTCCCTTTATTAGACATCTATGGCAGAGCGACGGAGTTGAGGCTGCCTGAGTACACCTTGTAGCACTGCCCCTCCATCTACGAAGAATGCCGGATTTGTTCAACGGTCGTCTCCAAGGAACAGTGTAAAAAGGTGACAACAAAATAATTAAGATATCATTCAACGATAATCCAGCTCATTTAATTATTTTTTTCTTCCAGACATTTCCGTCTGAATTCTCTTTTTGAATCCCATCGATATTTCTGTCACCTGTCTTTATTTAGTTGACTACACCATGTAAATCCAATTTGTTATAACCACTTTCTACGCTTTCTCCATCGTGCCTATACGTATAATGATCAGCTGAGGCTTGCATATCAGACCAGTGTGTATTACACGGTACTATCTTAATACTGTGCAATTCGTTTGCTTTCTGGCCCTGTCTTCTTTTAATGACGGAGGTAATTTGTAAAATGCCACATGCTCGCGGTTGGGGAAAGCTCCGGCGCTATTTTTTTTCATACTGCGTACATCAGATTCAGTGGAACCCTAATGGTGCAAACATCCATGTTAATTAGTTCTACATTGGATTCAAGCGATAAAATATTTCGGAAAATAGAAAATAATAAAAGAAGAAATTGATTACCCCCCAAAAGGGACCAAATGTTACGCATGACAAAATGCTTCATAGACAGAGGGATTCTTCGACAGATTGAAAGGAACAAATGCGGAGTTGAAAAAAAAAAATCATTGTCGGTGAAACATCCCCTATTTCTTTACTTAATCGTTTATTCAAATTTTGATAAAGATGATTCATCTGTCAAGTTAAGTGAACATTTGGACAACCTACAGACTTTGTAACAACTGATCTTTAGAGCAAGTAATTCGGACAACCTATACCGATCGCTCTTCTAATGTCATTTGTCATGTTTGTGTGCACCCACGCCTGGCCTGGTTTGTTTTATGTCCCCAATGTCTCTCGCGACATATGAGAAAGACAAGTGACTTTAAGAATGTCATTTCGGCAGGAAACCCTCCGTAATGAAACTCAGACTGAACAGGGTTGTAGTGGTAAAATGAAACGTTTGGCTGGCAAACGAACTTTTCTGTATGTTCCGCTTTGTGGAGGTATATATGTCTTCAGAACACAAGAAAGGTGTTTCTCAGACCGAGAGAGAGGGAGGAAGTCTAGGTGAGACACATCACTACAACGGCGTAGCCAGGATTTCATCTTAGGGGGGGGCGGTTAGTCTGCGAGGGAGCGAAGCGACCGAGCCCGAGCGAGCGGAGCGAGCGAGGGGGGGAGGGTGTGGGAGGGGGGTGTCCCCCCTCCCACGGTGAGAACTTTTTGCATTTTGATGTTGTAAATGGTGCAATTTGATGCATGCTTTTGCGCGTTTTATCGACGTGAAACAGTCCCACTTGTTTAAGGTAGCAGTTTATTTTGATGTAGATTATTATTGAACAATTTGCCTATAAAATGGTATAATTCAAATACACTTCTTGTATTAATTCTTTTCACTGAATATCATGAACGCGACTGAACCCGAACAAGCGGAGCGAGCGAGGGGGGAGGGGAGGATGTGGGAGGGGATGTCCCCCTCCCACGGTGAGAACTTTTTGCATTTTGATGTTGCAAATGATGCAGTTTGATGCATGTTTTTGCGCGTTTTATCGACGTGAAACAGTAACATTAGTGTAAGGTAGCAGTTTATTTTGATGTAGATTATTATTGAACAATTTGCCTATACAATGGTATCATTAAAATAATCTTCTTGTATTAATTCTTTTCACTGAATATCATGAACGCGACTGAACCCGAGCGAGCGGAGCGAGCGAAGGAGGAGGGGGAGGGTGTGGGAGGGGGTGTACCCCCTCCCACGGTGAGAACTTTTTGCATTTTGATGTTGCAAATGGTGCAACTTGATGCATGTTTTTGCGTGTTTTAACGAGTTGAAACAGTCCCACTTGTTTAAGGTTGCAGTATATTTTGATGTAGATTATCATTGAACAATTTGCCTATAATATGGTATGATTTAAATACACTTCTTGTATTAATTCTTTTCACTGAATATCATGAACGCGACTGAACCCGAGCAAGCGGAGCGAGCGAAGGGAGAGGGGAGGGTGTGGGAGGGGGTGTCCCCCCTCCCACGGTGAGAACTTTTAGCATTTTGATGTTGCAAATGATGCAATTTGATGCATGTTTTTGCGCGTTTTATCGACGTGAAACAGTAACATTAGTGTAAGGCAGCAGTATATTTTGATGTAGATTATCATTGAACAATTTGCCTATAATATGGTATGATTTAAATACACTTCTTGTATTAATTCTTTTCACTGAATATCATGAACGCGACTGAACCCGAGCAAGCGGAGCGAGCGAAGGGAGAGGGGAGGGTGTGAGAGGGGGTGTCCCCCCTCCCACGGTGAGAACTTTTTGCATTTTGATGTTGCAAATGATGCAGTTTGATGCATGTTTTTGCGCGTTTTATCGACGTGAAACAGTAACATTAGTGTAAGGTAGCAGTATATTTTGATGTAGATTATTATTGAACAATTTGCATATAAAATGGTATCAATTTGAATAATCTTCTTGTATTAATTCTTTTCACTGAATATCATGAACGCGACTGAACCCGAGCGAGCGGAGCGAGCGAAGGGGGAGGGTGTGGGAGGGGGTGTCCCCCCTCCCACGGTGAGAACTTTTTGCATTTTGATGTTGCAATGGTGCAATTTGATGCATGTTTTTCGCGTTTTATCGACGTGAAACAGTAACATTAGTGTAAGGCAGCAGTATATTTTGATGTAGATTATCATTGAACAATTTGCCTATAATATGGTATGATTTAAATACACTTCTTGTATTAATTCTTTTCACTGAAAATCATGAACGCGACTGAACCCGAGCAAGCGGAGCGAGCGAAGGGAGAGGGGAGGGTGTGGGAGGGGGTGTCCCCCCTCCCACGGTGAGAACTTTTTGCATTTTGATGTTGCAAATGATGCAGTTTGATGCATGTTTTTGCGCGTTTTATCGACGTGAAACAGTAACATTAGTGTAAGGTAGCAGTTTATTTTGATGTAGATTATCATTGAACAATTTGCCTATAAAATGGTATCATTAAAATAATCTTCTTGTATTAATTCTTTTCACTGAATATCATGAACGCGACTGAACCCGAGCGAGCGGAGCGAGCGAAGGAGGAGGTGGAGGGTGTGGGAGGGGGTGTACCCCCTCCCACGGTGAGAACTTTTTGCATTTTGATGTTGCAAATGGTGCAACTTGATGCATGCTTTTGCGTGTTTTAACGAGTTGAAACAGTCCCACTTGTTTAAGGTTGCAGTATATTTTGATGTAGATTATCATTGAACAATTTGCCTATATTTAAATACACTTCTTGTATTAATTCTTACACTGAATATCATGAACGCTGTCTGTTCAGCAATCAAACAGAAAAAGCATGCACACGAGGTTGTAGATAGGGGCATATCCCCTCCCACACGAAGGGGATTTTGCGTTTTCAGACCTGAAATTCAGCGATCTGGTGCAATTTTTTGGTGCAATACTTTTTCATCGAAGTGTTAAAATCACGGAATTTAGCTCTTATTCCGAATGTGCACCATCTGTGTGTCAGTGTATAAAGTCTAGTGAGGTAGAGCTTAGGGGAAGGGGAATTCCGCCTCCCGCTCGCGGAGCTTTTGCGTTTTTAGAATTGAAATAAAGCGATCTGGGTATAGCCACAGTCTACTTCTATGCATGGCGGAAGGGGGGGGGGGGAGGAGGGGCGGGTGAGCAGGGAGAAGGCGTGGACGAGTGTTATCTCCACCTTTCCCTTCCGATGGAGCTTTTGCCTTTTTAAGGTTGAAATTGAGATATCTCGTATACGCATATTTGATGGAATCAACATTTGGGAAATCAAAAAAAAAAAAAAAAAAACCTGATGGGGGAGGGGACTGAGGGAGGAAAGGGTCGATTAAAAGGGGAAATTCCCCTTATACATGAGGGAACCTTGAGTTTTTGGAAGGTATGTGATAAGTCTTGTGCACTCAGAATTATTCATAATTTTTTTGTAAATCTAAAAAGTGTACTAAGCTAGGGAAAGAGGCACAGAGGGGGAGGGTTTGGGAGGGGGATACCCCCTCCCAAGCACGAGAGATTTTGCATATTTTGAATTGAAATTCAACGATCTGGTGCACACTTTGAGTGAAATATTCAAAAAAATATCTTATTTGATGAAAGGTTGCAAAGGAGACCCGCTTCATGTGCATGCATACAGTATACACGCATTTTTTTTTCCGCCTCCCAAATCCCCGGTCCAAATCTTAGGGGGGGCGATCGCCCCCATCGCCCCCCCCTGGCTACGCCAGTGCATCACTATACACCCCTTTTGTTTTACTGGTATACACATGATATTTTGCCATGCCAACAATAAAGCGATGCGTTACATGCGGAGGGACTGCTCGGGCGGAAATATTGTGGCGGGAGAAAAGCTTCCACACCAAACTCCCGCCTGAGTAGCCGTATTCTAATGCTGATACAGGAAGACGATTGTACGCGGTTGCATCGATGCGCAATCTTCCAAGTGCTATAGCAGAAAGATAAAGAATACGTGGTTAATGCCATTAGTATCAGAATCATTGTACAAATGTTATGTTTTTTAAAGCTTTCTTTCATGATGCACGAAGTCAAGCGTGGATGATTCATTCTACTCTAGTGTCACTACCCTGGGATCGGGAAGTATTCCAATCGTCATTCGATTTTGAGCCATTTTGAAATGTCTCACCGGCGACTCGAACATCCGTCCATCAATCATGTCTTCAACTGACTGTGTACCGGTAAATGTGACCCCTTCACTTCGTCCAGACGGCGTAGTTTGTAGGAAATGTAACCAGGATGAGATTACCCTTCCATACATACAGTCATACATACATACAGACATACATACATACACACCTACATACAGATACACCCACATATACCATGATCGATGTACATGATCTTTTCGCCTGCATGAACAATCCAACAACAAACGTTCTCATTGATGGAATATTGGCATTTGTTTGCCTAACAGAATTCACGCTTTTATTGTATAATCATAATATATGAAAAGCAGATTTAAATAAAATTTTGATGGTTGTCATAAACCTTAAAATGAGGTTGTAACAAATTAATGATTGATAATCATGCGTAATTAAGCACCTTAGATCAAACCATGCTGGCGGAAGTATTTATCTGGCATTGAACAGGTCAACCTTGTAAATCATTAAACACATCTGTATGATGTCATAATATGGACTTTTGCATGTTATATAGTGTGTACAAACAAAATGATGAAGGTACATTGGTGAACTCACAACGCTGATGCCATTTCAAGTTGAAAATACCAGGTGTTACAAAAAACATTTCCCACTTTTGATCCTTAATATTTCAAAAACTATTTATCAGATTACACTGAAATTGATATGAGCAATAGCTGAATAGTGTACAATTTTGTTGGCGGCAATTTCAAAATGACAGCATAATTCATTTTCATTAAATTAAACATTGATTTTTCAGTAAGGTTACAGATTTTGCTCCATTTTCAACCCTCTGTACAAAACTTTAACTTTGCACAGAAGTCAATTGGTGTGTACGGGAGTGTATAGTTGACACCCAGACAATGGTCCTGGACAATGACCAAGATTTGAATGCTCCATTAGTTTTATTCATAGAAATTCCACTATCACAGCTAGTCTTTATTCATTCTGAAATGTGGTGTATGCAAGAACGTGGAAACAAGTGCTTACTTTTTTCATGTGCATGCATTTCACCCTTTGCTAGGAATTCAGACTAGCAGTGCCCAGGCAATCCATTATGAATAATTGATAAAGCATTCATGTGCCTTGGAGCAGAGCTCTGAACAGGTGGTATCCAGGTCCATTGTTCAGGGTCATTGTAAGTATACACTCACCAAAAATATATATATATATATATCGTTAGATCCTGTGTAAAGTTCAGGTTTTGTACAGAGGGTTATAATTTGACCAAAATCTGGAACCTAACTTTGAAATTAATCATGGATTTCATGAAACTGATCTAAGTTTTCAAATTCAAATTACCTCCAATTAAATTGTACACTATTCAGCTATTACTCATATCAATGACAGTTTTATATGATATATAGTTTTTGAGCTATTAAGCATTAAAAGTGGGAAATGTTTTTTTTTTAACACCTAGTATCATCATAAGTGATAAACACGTTCAGATTTAATAACTACCAGGAAAAGTTTAAGGCTTTGTAGACCTACATAGCGTCTGAAAATTGTCCCAGCACTTCCATTAAACTTTGCAAAAAGTTAAACGCGTAATAGAAGGGATTGTATATAGTTTTTGTTGAGATGGGGATTGAGGTTGCAAACTTTTGCAAGATAATTTGAAACCCATTGCTTGAAATATTAAAGGGCATACAATTTTAAGAGGAATATGATGAAAGTTTTTTAACGAAAATTGGTTTTAGATTGGCTGAGATTTAAAAAAAAAAATCGTAAGACAAAGGGGTCCTAATAAAAGGTCGGTCAAGACCACAAAGTTACAGCCACAATCCCCAAACTCAACCGAAACTATACAATCCCTTTAAAGCTTGTAAAAATGGTTTCAAAAAATATTCAGCAGTTTTAGGACAGAGGATTTTTACTTCCGGCGATTGAACACGGTTGAATTCATTCTACTATACATGGACAATGTTTCTTTATGTCTCGCTTTTGACACTAATATGAAGTTGGTAGGCTGAAAATGCAATTTCATGCACATTCTATCCCACTCAATTTCTGCTACTCAGAAAACTTAAAAATGTTAGATCGGTAAATTTTTGATAGACACTAAACTGTAATATTCTTCCACGATAGATGTGTGACGGTATTCACCTCATCGCAAAGAGAACTTTTAAGATTAATCCATGAAAACGAAAAAAAAAATTGTTGAATTGCTGATTATTCAAACTTCAAAATTTTCCGTTGCTTATAGCTGACCAATACATTTAGGACATTGCGTTTTGTTTTATTGATGGAATCACACTATACGGGAACACTATTTTTATTTTCAAAGAGTGTGCATAATCACGTATGTTTTGCAAAAGATTTGTTTTTCAAGAAATTTATTTTTATTCATATTCCTAAGGTGAAGTATGCATAGAAATAAGAGACATGACTGCAAGTGAACTTAAAAAAAAAAAACCAGCATCCCTCACAGGACAACACTTTTATTTTTTGTTAAAGTCACTGACATGTTACTGCATCAATGGTTGTGAACTACTAAATTGCACTTCCATTAAAGATACAGTGCACTCCCGTTATAACGAACACGATTATAACGAAATTCCGGTTACAGCGAAGTAAAAATTCAGACCGCAACATTATCAGCGCTATGCATGTTATTGTTTATTTGTTCGGTTATTACGAAATTGCGATATAACGAAAGAAGACTGTCGGTCCCGAGGACTTCGATGTAACGCAGTCCACTGTAGTTGAATTAATATGAGATGATTTTGTAGATAAGATCTTAATAATGACACATTGATAAAGCACGTAAGATATGAATCCGCCAATGTGTTGTTTGTTGGCCATGCATAAACACAAAAGCATATGCCAAAATAGTGTGTGTTTTACAATTCGTAATTTTTCGAATGAGCTAGAAGAATCCAAGATATTGAAATTGTGTCAGTCATGTAGCAAGATATTTTGATTGTAGGTTAAACAGTATTTCCACAATGTTTAATAATCCACCAACGCGGAAGCCTGATATAGTTATTAGATTTTACTCTTTTCTTATACATTCCATATTGTAGGGTGAAGAAGATTAATAACATGTCCCATTTTAATTCGTGGAAGGTACCAATTGACACCACAATAAACTTTAAAAAAGCCTCCAAGGTCTAGGAGATGAATAAAAAGAAAGCAGCTTTGAAGGTGAAATGTTGTCGTGCATGGAGAAATTTAGACATTCAGAAACATGCTACAGAAACAGATGAAGTTTCCTGTATCAAATATTCCGATTTTATTTTTCACCGAAGTCATATCTCCGAGTTGATATACAAATCACCTTATTTTTTAGTTCTGTTGGTTTGCCATCAACAACTTTATTATTTTGTTTCTGTATAAATATATAAATATATAAATATGTGTATTATAGATATAAATATCCGATATAATTATATGTATACCTTATTAATGGACCAAACAACTTGGTAGTCTTATACTTCTTCGCAGGTTTCAAATGTTTTCAGTGTCACCAGGTCCGGAAAAAGACTCAAATTGACATGTAATAGTCTCTATTTAAAATGATGTGTTTCTTTATTTCATTCTGTGAACTGTTCCAAGTTAAAAAAAAAAGTTTGTGACTTGATTTTATTTCTTGAGTGTGATTTCTTTTTCTAAATGCAATGTCGTTGTACCGTGTGACATTGCTATATAAAAATCGCCTGATGTTTTAACCAATGATTGTCCTGACTCAAGAACACTTGTCTTGACGAATGCTGCGGACCTTTAGTTCTGTGCATTCTTGTCTCTTTCTGTGAATGTGTGTGTGTGTGTGTGTGTTTGTGCATAAACAGTATGTCCCCCTCCCCCCCCCAAAAAAAAAATCGGATTTCTTCATTGATAACTTTCAAAATGATTAAACAATCTGAATGCTATTTCAGAGAATGAAACTATAACATCTTACCTACATTTTGCAGAAACCCCCATTCAATTTGGTTTCGTGGTCACAGAGAAATGTGGATCTTTGTAAAGCATGTCATGGGTCCGTTTCTTCCAAGTTCACCACCGTGGTGCTCTTGTAACTGTGAACACAATGGACAAAACTTGGAGTGAAGGGATTCCTGACATGCTTTACAAAGATCCTCATTTCTCTTTGACCACTGAAGAAAATCAGATGGGGTATTCTGTAAGATATAGGTACGTGTAATAAGTTGTAGTTTCATACTCTGAAATTGCATTTGGATTGATTCACTATTTTTACAGTTATTGTTGCAGAAAGTCCGATTGTAAATTTTTTTTGGACGTACGGTAGTGTGGAGATATTGATATTGTGTGAATGCAACCTAAGCAATTTACATGCGAACATGAAAGGAGAGGTGCGGGGGAGGGGGGGGGGGGGTAACTCGTTCCTGTAACAATTACTCTATGTTATCTATAACATCGCTTTTAAAAATCTCGTTGTCGTTTCTGTACGAATGGAAGTTAGTTTTATCATAAATCCATTGTGCATAGTTTAAGAGAAATCATATGAATGAATTCATAAATGAAATTATGTTTACCTGATATATATGATATTATAATTATATATATGTAGTTATATGGCTATATGATTTAATTAAAGTCTAGGAGTATTCTATTTGTACATATGCTGCAAATAAAGAATTAAAAAATGTTTTGGGAAAGTAATTATTGTTGCATGAACGAACCCTGTGTCCCCCACACCCATTTCTATGTGTAAAGTGCAACCTCGTTACAGAACGAGCGTCAACTGTCACGACTAGACATATTATACAACTATTATACCGCATCTATGCCGAAATAACTTATTGTAAGCTAAAATCCCACAATTCTCTTTTCAAGCCCTGACTTGGAATTCGAAACTATGCTAGACGATTTCATGTGAAATTTGAGTTCTACTTAGTATTAGTAACACTGTGTTTTGTTGAAGGGCTCGTTTTTTGTTTTCTTTTTTGATTAAAGTAAACTCAAATATTCTTTTACAACGATTATACCCTTTATGCTCCAACTCTATGTTTGTCTCTCCCTTGTAAAATCCCCTTTACCAAAGTACTTATCTAGACATTTTCTTTAATATTTGGTTTTACTGATCTAGACATGATGCGACAATGAACCCGGTTGCGGGTAAAAAAATATGCGTGCGCACCTCCGGGCGACTACTGTTGAGATACATGCTAGGTACTGTCATGTGCGGATATCTACGGGGACCTCCGGGTAGTCAGAATTGTTCTTTGCAAGTCGCACGCAAGGCTGGTGTGACACGGCCTTTAACAGCAACATTCAGTGTATGTGAGCGTGGTCGCGTGTGTCGGTGTTAAAAGCTTTTGATTATTTCTATATCATTGCTGTGTAGTCAATAGGCATATAAGATGATAAAAGTTTTACTATCGCGACAGTGGCAACAGAAATTATACGCGCGTTTGTATTAGCTGTCGCATGAATGATACGATATAAGAGGAGTACTGCATGAAAGACATGGATACAGCGAAGCCAACTTTGTGGTATGCAATTTGGAATCACTTGAACTCATAGAATATCCCATGTGTGGAATCTTGAATGTTATCATAAACTGTGGTACAAGTTGATGATTAAGGTGGAAATGAAGGGACTTTTAAGTCGTGGACAACTCATGATAGAACAATAAGACAAAATAAATGTAAGGTTTAGTTAACGAACATAATGTAGGTAATCAGGAAAGAAATTCATGTGTGTGTGTGTGTGCGTGTGTGTGTGTGTGTGTGTATGTGTGTGTTTGTATGTTGTGTAGGCTATGAGGGGGATACCTTCTGAGACTCAAGAATTGTGATTTTGTTAATCTTCTTTTTTTCACAATCATAAACACAATGAACACAATGCAAAAGTTGCGGTTATTTTCTTGAGGCTATAAATCGCTACAGGTATTATCAGCATGATTTCATCCATTTTCCCTTTTGAGACCCTACAATTAAGCTTTCAATTCACTACAAACACGAAACAGCTTTTCAGCATATCTATTTTGTTGCTTGAAAAGTTTTTTTCTTCTTTCAATATCTTCTTGAAATTCTGAAGCAAATGGTAATTTTACGAAAAAAAAAAGGTATAGGGCTACTCACAGGCAGAAATAAATCAGCCCGCATCTATCTTTGACTCTGTCTTATGCGATGATCATGAACAGTCCAGTTCCGTGGCTTTGATTTAAAAGCGATGCGTTTACTCCATCAAAATTGAATTGATAGTGATTGTTTCTGTTATATTTTTTGTCACTCTTCCTCTTTCTCTGTCCTCCGTTGTGTATCCGATATATACCAGCAGAGTGCATCCAGGCGGCTAGCCCTATCACAACGAGCTCTGGATTCTTCAAACCACGCATCCCTGTCAGTTAAAGGAGACTTCCGGATGATTTTCAGACTTTTACAATTGAACAACTATGAATTAGCTATACCGAGTACAGAGTTTCAGAATTTATAATGATTGGGTTGAGGGATAAGAATGTTTGCAAAATTTATAACAAATTGCAATGAACAAGGATGATGACATGGCAGCCTGACCATAAGAGTGCATGAGTTGGGGCTCAAGGAAGTAGAACAAAAGAAGAAGGCATGCATACATTCTACACAGGTGAACTTGTCAAGCAAGTAGTATTGTAATGGAATTACACTGCTACATTTCTGAAACATGTGAGGCTCCTATGTCATCAACACTGTTCAGTGTAATTTGCTTAAGATTTTTCAGAGTATTGTTTCTCTGTTCAAAAACCACAATATATTGCAAAAATCTATACATGGAGCTGTCGATTTATGTATCACATGATGTGAAATTATGAAAATCGTCTGGAATGCCCCTTTAATGGTTAATGACTCTTCCTCGTTAGCAATGCATCTACTGGGAGTAGGCTGAGTGAACCAAAGCTCGAATAATTCATCACCTTGTAAACATTTGTTTATGAAATTACGCCTTGTTGTTCTTTCCAGAGCGTGACACTGCATCGATGCGAGTTGCTTTCACTACACTACGGAAATATTTCCAAGCGCTGGCGGAAATAGAAATGTATCGTGACATGAATATTTATATTACCTTACAAAAGGAATATGCCATATATTCCATTACGGTTTGCGCAGGGAATACCGAATGAATTATTTGAAAACATATTGAAAAGTTCTTGTAAGGGACTTCGGAATCGTACACATAAAATACTGACGATGCGCGTCTTGCAAGGCGTTTTTGATGTGCTTTCTGTATGATGTTATTAATTGCATCTCGCTGTTTGCTATTTATCTAATCTTCTCTAAAAGTTTAAAATATTCATGCATGAGCATAGTATTTCATACCATGAATATTTTATGGAAGACTAGATGAAGGACGATCATTTCCTAGTTTTTCATTACTACATGTATTTGTTACGGCATGGTATCATAATCATATGACAGTATGTTTCATAAAGATGTAATATGATAATGGTATAGCTTTGAACAATCATAATAACCTAATGGAAAACGTCAACATCTTGCATCTTGGTATCACTACACTGTAATCCTCCTTTGCAAAATTAAATGCTCTGAAGAATTGAAATCCTTTTTTTTGCTTCGAGTGCCGACTGAGACAGAAAACCCTACAGCGTTGTTCACTGTCCAAAGTCTCTGCCACAAAAAGGGTTGATTAAAAGATTGCATTAAAAACATATCGTGATGTTCTCTTCGTTACCCTACTCTTCACCTTCACTAATTTCTCTTCAACCCTTTCTCTCTGCATTCTGTGTACCGATAATCTCTTGCCTGTCGTGTTACCCATGGCAATATTAATATGCTATATGCTGACCTGAACCCACAAACCGTATTGACATTCGTCACTCTTGTACCTAACTCCCTTTTAGCACTGTAGAGTCGTTTTGTCAGCTTCGATCTGTTCAGATTCATCTTTCATTCATAGGGATATTCTCCGGTTATTTAACATCCTCATTAAGTTTGACATTTGTACGTTCATTTTTAGTTGCCTTTGTATCTGGTCTGCTCTGTGTACTTCTTCATTTCACCAGTTGAATTTGTCATATTCCATTAGCGTAATAAGCTTGACTTTTGAATTACACTTTCCTTCGACGTCACTTTTTTAAATTCGTTATGACTGTCACCTAACTGCAGTCTTCGTCGTCGCCATCATTGATCATTCTTATCATCCTCAATCATCTTATCCTCATTGCTGTTTTCATCATTGACGCCTTCGTCAGCTCAATCACACATCACTCTGTGTCGGCACCGTCATAATGTTTCTCCATCTCCCTTCTCTCTCGCCCCTCCTTTTTTCTTTCTTTCTTTTTCGTCATCCTACGCCATGTTTGATTCCGTCTTCTTTCTGAACTTTTATTCTTCTTCTTCTTCTTCTTCTTCTTCTCCTCCTCCTCCTCCTCCTTCTTCTTCTTCTCTTCCTTCTTCTTCTTCTCCTCCTCCTTCTTCTTCTTCTTCTTCTTCTTCTTCTTCTTCTTCTTCTTCTTCTTCTTCTTCTCTTCCTCTTGCTTGTGTCTACCTTCTCCTCTCCCATCTTCCCCTGTTTCTTCATCCCCTGCCCCTCCTGCCCCGGCATCATCTGCAGGTGCCCATCGCAACGACAATCAGTTCACGTGGATGTCAGGTGACGGGGAGAGTACCACCAAAACAATCCGCATGAGCTCGGCCAGTCACTGCGACTCGACAAAGAAAGTGGGCAACAACGTCAACCGTTCCACGTCGAACATGTGAGGTCGAGCGCCGAGATCCAGTCACGAAGGCAACGGACGATGATAGGACGAAGTCACGGGGTCATAGCGGTTCAAAGATGACGAACTTCACTATCGAATGACTCTGCATCAGAAACACGAGAAATCTTGCTTTCATCTGCTTTAATATTGTATAGCTTTAAGATTGTCGGCATTTTATTGGTGAAGGAGGGACGAAACATTGTATTTTACAACTAAATATCAACTTCTGTCAGACGGCGCGAGGTGTTTGCTGCCAAAATGTGCGTGATGAACTACACTGACTCATGATTGTCGCGATTTATTGCACTGGTGGCATGTAGGTACAATGTTAGGTTGTGTGACTTTGTGAATGTTCTTCTGCCACCTTGTTCCGAAACCTTGATACACCCATCCTGTTTCCTTGTACATCTCTCTTTCATGCGTGAACGTCTGCTAGTTTTTGATATGTATCAAATTAATGATTATTACGAAGATCGCATTGTAGGGTAGAAAATATTTCGTTACCCATTGCCCATTTCCTATACTACGTTAAAGGGCCAGCAGCACGAGAATGCTCTCCACAACGTAGCCAAACCACACAGTCATGCCAGCACCCGACATTCGAACGGAGACAAACAAACAGACAAACAAACGCTGCTACTTTGACTTTAATTCGCCATGAAGTTTATTCTCTTCCTCCTACTTGTCCTATAATATATATATATATATATATATATATATATATATATATATATATATATATATATATATATCTAACGCAATACTTCTCTCTTGCAGCACTACGGTCAATTTATAAGGAAAATCATTTTGATACACATTTTCTTACAAATTACTGCATACTGCTTGTCTTTGTTTCTGTTTTGTTTTGTTTTGTTTTTGTTTCTTTTGTTTCTGTTTTTGTTTTGTAGTTGTTGTGTTTTTCACTTTCTTTTACAGTTAGGGGCAGACTTTGTAAGCAAGCTAAATTCAGTCAACAAAGACATAACGGAACGACCTATTAATTACGAAGTAATCGAAATCTTTCAGTCCATCGCTGCCTGCTCTGGACTCCTATCTGCCTATGAAGAGGTGGCATGCTTGATTATTCCGAGTGAGTCACTTCAAACTTAAAGTGTAGGTACCATTATAACACCCTCTCAAATCCAACTGGCAATGTCTCTGTTAACCTCAGACATTACGACTTGTTATTTTCATGAATAATGGGTTTGCGCGGGTAGGGGGTTAGGTGAATCTGTAATAAATTGGCTTCAAAATAGAATGTAACTTAAAATTTCCCTCTACAATTAAACACAACGTGGCTTTCAAACAATCGGTACTGTTTTTAAACCTTGAAATGACGAGCGAAGGACTTGATTTATATCATAACAACAACAAAAAGATATATGTGAAGGGGGGAAAATGGTAAAGTTCTATACGCGACGAAGACAGTGAAAGGGGAAAGATATCTGTAAAAATGTGAGCGAAATAAGATTGGAACACGGGATCGTCATGTGAATCACGGCGCTCAGTGGGCGCGTCTGCACCATTCCTCGATACGTACTAGCACGATAGCGTGATTGCTCTCCCGTTCTGCCACATTGTGTTGCCTTTATGTTCTGCGAAATTTAACGAATGTGAACTCTTCCAGATAAACGTTGTTTTAATGACATCCCAACAGAGATGATACAGCTGCATGTCTTGTGGGACAATTAGAGTTGATTCTTTTCTTTGATAATATATATCAAGAAATGGACACCCAATTCTGTTTGCTTTCACGTAGTGTTATACCAAATAGAGACCTGTAGGCCTATGTTCGTAATTAGCAGACGCCTTTCTCGAGGGCCCCACATATACATAGGAAGTCATGTTTAATGACGTAATAGATTCTATGCTAGGTACCTTTAAAAGTTCATGTTGTTCTGTTGAACCGATTGTGGGTACCCACGTACCTCATTAACCTGCACTTCGAAATGAAGTCTCCTTCAGTATGGTCAAGCCCAAGTTAATTTTTTACTCCAGTCTTTCGGTTGCTAGGAAATTTATTTTCATTAAAGCATGGCTGATATTTATATCATCCTTATCACAAATGGTTCACTCGTAATAAGCAGAGCCGCAAATATCCTTCATTTATATTTCCAGCATTTTAATACATTGCCGACATGTCTTCAAGATTGTTGGCCGAAGGCATTTAGACGGCAACATACCCCAATCATAATCGTCTCGCTTTTCAGCTGCTAATAATCACCAATTACAGCGGGCTCATTTTGATTGCTTCTACAATCATAACGTGTGCGAGATTGGGGCCGAGGAGAGATGTTGGAATATGGAGAACGAAAAATAATACAAAAAATAACAAGTGGGACAACAACATGGAGAGCAGAACGAGAGAGTAAAACATCATAATGTATGTGTTTGTATAATTATATAAATATATATTATAACATGCGTGTGTATAAACACATCTTTGAAGATACATCTTTAAAGTTACATAATCAACTATATAGCTTTAAAAGACTTTAAGGAAAGAAAGGACATACTTTGAATAGCTCTCGATAAAAAAACGGGAATATTTTTATTTCATGCTAGAATAAAGAAAGCGAAAGAAAAACTAGACGGACAGACAAATGGACTTGCGTGGCTGACGTTAATGCGGACAGACAGATATGATTGAGAAAGAGCGAGAGGAAAAGAGGGACAGCTGATGTTCAGTCTAATATTCTGAAAGCCCCTAAATAAATATAAGCATTTTGAAAAGTGTGGATTTTATCGTCCATGAAAAAGAGAAGATGTCGTTTTGTATTCTTTTGCTCGTGATCCCCGCAAGTAGCATTTTGTAGATGATTAAATCACTTTGTTGTGTCTTTCTGTTGATGACACAATAAGAAAATACAATCTCACAGACGTGTGGGCCTGATAATTGTGAATTAGTGTTCAGCTATACCATGTGGTTTTTCCCCCATAGGATTTATGTCATTGGTGGTGATAACTACAGTTTCGATTCAGTATTCCCAAGGCCGTTTTTTAATCATAACTCCTAAAGCATTATGTTCAACCTGTAACCTCAGCTATCAGGCATGATTGTTAACCTGGATATACTAATACTTCGTCTTCGAGCGTTATTCTCTCTACCATGAACATGGAATTCAAGAAACTGACTCTGGGAAAAAAAGAAACGATTTAGTCACTAAGCCCTTCATGATTATATCCTTCAGCACTCTAAACAACCAGGTCAATCGGTGTGTGATTTACCAGTTCTCCACACACCCTCTGTGCGTACAATTTGGCTCGAAAAAAACCCTAATATCCCCAAAACAATAACCCCCACCCCCCCCCCCCAAAAAAAAAATAAAATTTGACGGGTCGCTCTCCTGAATTCAACATCTCCCTCTGTCCAACCGTGCTTTCACGTTGTCGTGTCTCCTTCCCCTTACATATCATCTCTGCATCAAAACATTAGACGGTGATTTCTCACGCTACATGTATTATAATCGTTATGGTTTCTTTTTTTTTTCCACTTTTGTGCACTCCCACACCTGCTTACGGATACGTGTTGGCTCCTGTATATAGTGTCGTCTGGTAAGGCAGCAACACCTTCTCGAAGAGACAGAAAGACCACATTGGTCTTCTTTTTCTGGAGTCGCATGAAATGTGATCTCAGAGATGCATGAATTCGAGACCAACTAGCCCAGCCTGCGGCATACCGTATACGGCCTTTACTTTGTAGCAGTCATGGCGGGTTGGATACCGCGCGACGTACACGGGTTAAAAGTCATGCAACAAAAGAACCAAAAGCACGAGCAAAACAAACAGATTTAAACTTCTCACATGGTCACAACTTGAAACACATAATAGGTCCTAGGTACTGTATGAAAAAAACAACAACAACCAGGCAATTACAAAAAAAAAGCATCAGATACAAAAACACGTGCGCATTATTCTCAGAGTGAAGCCTTCTCGATCACTACATACTTGTACAAGTATACACAACAATACTAGTACAAGTATACACAACATACTCGCACATCGCGAACGTCATTACGTGTATATATATGGAAGCAAGGCAACAACCTTTATAAAGCCTAGCTCACACCTTTGCGTTTCGAGCTTGCGTTCAGCTGCGTATTGCCCGAACGCAGTCTAACGCAGCCCAACGCAGCACTACGCAATGAAACGAGCTAATACGAGGTTAATACGCAGACTAACGCAGAGGCTTTGCGTTCTAGCTCGCTAGTTTGAAATTTTTTCAAACATCCGCAACGGAACGCAAGATCAAAATCCATACGAGCTAAGACGAGGGACAACCAGCTAATGCGAGCAAGGACGAGCAAGGGCGAGCGACAACGAGCTGCTTAACGCAGGCCAACGCAGCTTTACTTTGAACTGCGTTTCACTGCGTATGGTTACGATACCTGCTCGCTTCACCTCGACTTACCTCGCTTTAGTTCGGCGTTACCTCGCTTTACCTCGCATCACCTCACTCTACTCCTAGTACTCTGCTCGCATTAGCAAGGACCGTTGCGGATGTAACTCGCTTCATTGCGAATCTAGCTCGTCCGTCGCTCGCTCCCCCTCGTTCATCCTCGACTTACCTCGTTCCTCCTCGATCCTGTTCGATGCTGCTCGCTTTAGCTCGCTATGACTGCGTATACATCTGTTCATACAAAATCTAGTCAGATTTAATTAAAATTCACTTAGTTGACTAACAAACACAATATGCTTATCAAATCATGAAGCTTTTGGAATGATTGTGTGCTTTCAGCAACATCAGATTCAAAATTATCAGTTTTTAAAAACACCTCAAACTGAGTTTCCCGCTGTTATTGTAGGTTCTGTGGAAAATCTTTTTTTTTCTCAGAATTGTATTACCACACAATGTATATTGCTGAAAAGTATTTTTTTAACACAGTAATATGCTCTGTTCAGTCCTCAACAACTGCAGGTAAAGAGCAAGGTTGTCATTCCTGTTATAGTGACCGTAGGCAAGCCATTTTGAAATAACCTGTAGTGAAAATAATATCCTGACCCAAAGCGACATTAAGGGTGACCCTATAAGGAAAAGTTGACTTCAGACCATGAAAACAACATTCAGAATCGATTTCATTGACCCAGAAAACCTATGATACAGATTTTGAAAATTATTGTGAAATATTTACCTTTTTAAACAATGGAAGTGACTTTTGAATTTCACATGGCGGCCATATTGGATTTGGCCAATATGGCCTCAGGGCGCCCTTCTTGGCGCCCATCAAAAATTGAAATAGTATGGTTTTGGCAACACGTGTACCAAATTTAGTGCTTTTTGAAAAATTTTAACCAAAAAGTCCTTGTGCCCCCCCCCCCCCCCGTAACTTTAAAATGTCAAAAATTATATACCAGTGAAGCTCTCTACGAGCTTATACGCAGCAGGGCAAACTGATACGCAACGGAACGAGCCAGAACGAGCAACAGTCGAGTGGATGAACAGTGAAACGAGGAGAAGCGAGTTCATGCGAGCTGCTACGAGCTAGTGCGAGATGCTACGAGCTAGTGCGAGATGCCAGCGAGCAACGAACGAGTGGCGTACGAGGTACACGCGCAACGGGGCGAGCAATCTTCGTACTGAATCGTACTGTTACGAGCAAAAGCGAGCTGGAGCGAGGTGAAAGCAAGCTAAGGCAACCGTAGGCAACCATTTTGTACAAAATATACGAGCTACAACGCAACAATGTGACTGCTACAAAATATTTTGCCGCGGAGTGCTGCGTTAGGCTGCTTTAAGGCTGCGTTCGACTGACGCAGCTATACGCAACTAAAACCGCAAAGGTGTGAGCTGAGCTTAATAGGTAATCGTGCTAAATACCCACGGAGTGTGCAGAGATCTCCAAAGTCGAAATTGAAGCAAATCATGCCATTCTCCAAAGAGGCAATGCAGGCGCTATTTATAATGAACCGCGAGACTGCTTGTTTCCAGGATGGTATGCAACTTTAACAATGGTGTGTGCATTCATGGTGGATCATTCATGTCGTGTTATCGATTATTAACAGATGAGCAGCCGATGTAGCTTGTTATTACCGGTAAGCGAATGTTGTTGCTGCGGTAATTATTGTTCACATTAACCGTGATTCTCAGCGTAATTAATATAGGGAATGACGAATGTGTAAACTATTTGACCAATAAAATTGACTTCAACATTAGTAAGAAGATGACAATCGAGGGATATCAAGGAAACATGTAATCAGTCTGTCAGTATATCGGGAAAATGGACACTCTTCACGCCACGTGTATACAGCCTTCTCGGGGCTATGAGGTGTAATGATACTTAAGAAGACATTGGTTAATTGTGTATCTTACAGTCGGGCCTACTGACGTTGGCTCTTGTAATAAATACCCCCAAAGACTAAATACTGTGTTTAAAAAAAAATCGTAACAGGGAGTACCACGTTCGGAGCAATGTCTGCGGTTGTTTTGTGATAGTTGTCTTTGAATATCATGCATGGAACGATTTGTCAAGGTCATTTCATAAATCAAGTTTTTGTTTTGTTTTGTTTTGTTTTCAGACCGAAGTAATTGCACTTTGGTAAGAATGTCAGTCGTGGTAGTGACAAGCTTACTAATGTGAGTCGCAAGAAATCATGTAAAGTTATACAGTTTGGGCCTACCTCGAAGCGATGTGATGATGTAAACATAATCCGTCTGATTGTAATGATGTCTGCAAGACACCCGCTCTCTCTGTCGAACTTCCTTCCTTCCTGCGTCATCCTTATTAAATCAGGTAAATGTCAAACGAAGATGTTCGGCTCTCTTTTCCAAAGACGTCTTTTCCTCCCCTTCCCATAATTATCCATACTTAGCTCTTGTCTCGTCCTGTATACACAGAGTCCATCCAAATTTCCACCGTTCTTATTTTCTCCAGAATACTTTATGATAATAATACTCCACTGGCAATAGACGAAAGACAGATAATGTTACTAGAGCTCACCCCGCTATACACCTGATTATGAATTGGTTCTGACTGGTTAATCGTTAGACTCTCATTTACATATGTTGCTAGGTTTTAAAATTATTCTTTAATATCACCCTTCATAAAAAAAAATATTCGGCATGATAGAGGAAACGACAATCTCTTCAATAGTTTCTCGGTGTGTCATATTTTTTTAACGATTAGACAGTTATCAACTATACTTGGGGATGACTTGTGTAGCTTTTCTACCCACACAAAATACAATCCGATATTTACGCAGCAAGAGGAAAAAAAACCAACAACAACGAAGTTTGACAGGTTAAAAATGTGTCAATCAGCTATACTCTGCACTTGTGTAAGCAAATCTTGAGGGCTTGAGGGTATTTGCAAAGCATCTCGAGACAGAAGGCGTAAAAAAAACCCCAAAACCCAACAGCAAACCATATCCCTACAAACTAGCGGACACACGCATCACACAAAAGAAAAAAAAATAGAGAAATGGCTTCTCCAATTAAAACAAAAAAAAAGGGGGGGGGGAGATATGTCTTTGCCTTTACATCGTTTTCTGTAGGTGCGTGCGTCTACCTATCTGTGTTTGTCTATATCTCTCGGCTCTTCTCAGCTGCTCAATCTCTCCTTTTCACCCTGCAGTATTTCTGTACCCGACAGTCAAATGGGAATGAACCACATAACGATAGATTATCGACCAACGCGACAACAACATATAACTGACTTGGCAACTTACGTACTGACACCAAACCATCAACGATAGTATAATGGGTTACCAATTCTAGCATCGACACAACAAAGTCACCCATGCAATAACGACCAGAAAATCAGCCAACAAGTGCAGGCTTTAACTCAATGGATACTAATTAACCAACCAACTCACCAACAAACATGGTTTCGGTCAACTAACCTTACAGGCACTTCACAGCCCGACCGACTTACTGACAAAAAAAAAAGAAGAACACGTATACGAATATGGAATAATCCTTCCTGATCGACTGACCTGACAATCAAATAAGATTATTGACTAAATACCTAAATGATTACTGCAAACGTTCCTCCTAACTTCCCGAACAGCCAATTTACTTTGGACCTCACACTGACTTCTAAAAAACAACAACAAAAGCAAAAAAAAAAAAGAAGAAAAGAAAACAGAACAGGTAATCATACAAACCGGATGATCTACCAACTGTGTCCTAATCGACTAACTCACGCTAGTAATAAAGTCATTACTCGTTTGCAACGTAATAACTCAACAATCATGACCAACAGACAAAACACCTGTAAGTTTTGGAGTAAACAAAACTTAGCGACCAACCGACTGTAAAAATCAAAGCACAAACACCCTTACTAAAAGGCCAATCGACTCACCTAGTCATGTTACCGAACAGGAAATTAGAAACCAACGATCTGATTAAACGACACACTGACCAACCCCAAAACCGACAAATTTATC
Source organism: Diadema antillarum (assembly GCF_040938485.1). Lineage (NCBI taxonomy): Eukaryota > Metazoa > Echinodermata > Echinoidea > Diadematoida > Diadematidae > Diadema > Diadema antillarum. The sequence goes on along the minus strand of NW_027271943.1, from coordinate 388,766 downwards.
GTTTGATAACAGACCAGTCAAGACTCTAATCAGGCGATATAGCCAGTCGATTATCTACGAAGTCACTCAAGTGACGAAAGTGACCAAACAACCATTGAACCAAACCGTATCGACACCTTGTTACTATCTAACCGAGAGAACAGCCAAAATGACCAACCACTCAGTCACTAAAGAAAACATCTGACCAACAAATCGAGCAACCAACCAACTGTGTGAGAAAAAAGAAACCTCTGACCAATCTCCCTATCCATCGATACTTTGACTGAAACAACCCCGGCTGACCACTATACCCATCATAATCATTAGACTCAAAACCAAACAACAGAACGAGTGACCGACGAATGGAGCTTTGACTGAACGTGGTAGAGATTGAGGACCCATTTTGATCCAATCAACCGGCCCAACGATCTATCACCCATTTCACCCCCAGTACTTTGGCGCCATTATTGGAAACCTGCCATTCAATCAAAAACTAGACTCAGTAGAAGAGGCAAAAAAAAACAAACAAACAAACAAACAAACCAAACAAATAAGTAAATAGATAAACTGACTATCCGGGACGGTATTTGCAAACTTTACATGACTATATACCACTGCATCGATGGTTTTGAAATAGGCCTACATTTACAACAATTCTAAGAGATCAAACTGCGATGTTCTGTTCATGACAATAAATTGGATATTGAGGGAAAACGTTGAACAATCCAATGGTCAAAACTCAGGTCTGAGTTATGACATTCTTTGTTTCTATTAAGTGTTGTATTCAAAGGAGATCTGACATTTATTTTTTTAAAGTTAAAATTCATCTACACACGACAAACACGTCAGGAATCCCGCACACGATGTGCGTTACGGACGGTGGAATGGGAAGACGCGTGTTGCGATTGGAGTCAAGTTATTCACTTTCTCCTAGTCGCACTTTCCAATGATGGATAGGAGGAGAAACGTTAGATGATGTTGTGTCTGGGCAAAGTGCCTGGGGAAAGCGACTTCATGGGATTTATCTTTAAAGGAGACCTTCGGATGATTTTTCAGACTTCTGCATTTGAACATTCTGTAAGCTGGTTATACTGGGTACAGAGTTATTGAGTTTATAGTGATTGGGAAAGGAATATGAATGTTTTCAAAATTCATAAGAAATCACAGTGAACAAGGATGATGACATAGCAGCTTCTATGATTGGGTGTTCATGGAAGCAGAACAAAAGAAGAAAGCATGCATAAATGTTACACAGGCGAGCTTGTTAAGCAAGCTATATTGTAATAAAATTGCATTGCTTCGTTATTGAAATATTGGAATATGTGAGCCTCTTATGTTATCATCCTTGTTCAGTGTAATATATTTGGGGTTTATCAGAGTGCGGGTTTGTCTGCTCGAGGACCTCAATGAAATACACAAATCTATACATGACACTTTCAATTTATGTATACTATAATCTAAGATATAAATCTTCTGGAATGTACCTTTAAATACAAACTTGGGTATGACACAGCAGCCCTCCAGTCAACTCTAGTCTTTATTCAAAAAGAGCTGGCAGCATAATTATAGGGACGGATTCAGGAATACCGTAAAGAGGGGCGCCTTTACAAAGGAGAGGCGCACCCGCACCCTCCATTTTTCTTTTTCTTTTTTTTTTACAAAAAAAAATAAGGGGGGGGGGGGCGGTGCGCCCCCTCCTGGATCCGTCACCGAATTACATAATTTATGTATTATTCTTATTTTCTGAGTAGAATGATTCAACCTTATGCAATGTCATTTGTCGTAATATTAGTAGAGAAATTATGTTTAACTTTTCAGAATGGAATCATATCACGAGTACTATTATGTATTGTTGAGAGCGATGGTTTCGATGGGTAATTATGGCTGTTTTGATAGAGCAATGTAACCTTCACTAAACTACAAACGCTTATAAACCTCATACTGAGCAAATTTCACATCCAAAGCTATCTTAGAGCGTTCTTCATACTCATCAAGGCTGCATGTTTGACTCGTCTGGGCTTTAACAAACAGACAAAAATGGCTTTGAACGTTGTCCCGCCTATTTGTGCTAGGTGGCGCGATATGTGCGCCATAAGAGATCCTTTTTCTTCTTGACATAAAAATCATCTAATGCGATATATCGTTGCCATGGCAGCAAATTTGTCGAAGCCGTCTGCAACAGCATTATCCCTAAGGGTGGAAATCACATACGCGGGTTTTAACAGAATGGTGGAAATGTGGCGTTATTGATCCGCCCACGCCTGCACGCGGCACTTTTCTTGAGGTGAAGGTCGCTGTACATGATACCTCAACCGTCTGACGAATAAAAAGTAATACTCTCAACAAAAATCTCAGACGCTTTCCACGTGCATGAAAAACTCTTCCATTGCTGAACATAATTTACGGGCATAATACCTGACTTTAATGGAATGAGGCTTACCGAAGCGTGAAATATCAGGAGACTGTTATCAAGGAAAGTAAAACGCGACTTCTGTGAACTCCTTTTATGGTTTGCAAACTATCCATCATCTTTCCGAGCTTTAATTGTATGATAATTTATAGTGTGTTGTGGTAATCTTTAATGTTCAGGTGGAATTGTTAAACGAGTCCGCAAAAAAAAAAAAACCACAAACAAACCGATAACAATGTCTCTTAGACAGTTACATATTCGAACTTGTGCTGTTCCAAATATGCAATCTATTTCGTGAACTCCAGGGGGACCCCCCCCCCCCAAAAAAAAACAAAACAAAACAAAACAAAACAAAACAAAAACAAAACAAAACCAAACCAAAAAAAACAAAACAAAACAAAACCAAAAAAAAAACAAAAAAAAAAAAACAACCACACACACATACACCATAATACAACAAAATACAATGCTTTCCTCTCCACAGAATCGGGATTTTTGTTTTTTCAACCAGTTATCTCATCAAGTCCAGTTAACAGTTCTGTCGTTTCGTGTTGTTGTTTATGTGTGCAATTCATAGGTTTGTTTGCTGTTTTTCACAATTCATTGAAATGTTCCGCACGGGAGAGTTTGGGTTTTTTTAAAACTTCATTGAAGATTATTGGTTAGCATTTGCAGCCTTTTCAAAGTCCTCTGAATAACTAGATTTATAACTGATTCTCAAATCATTTACACATCTTAGAGACTAAAGCTCCTGTTTCTCCCTGAATTTGGTGAAAATTGATTTTTTTTTATTTCATGCAGAGTTAATAATTCGCTTACCTCCATCAAATTATTCTTTCTCAAATACAAGAGCTACAATCAAAATTAAAAGGTTCAAATTCAATGAAACAATAAGAACTTCTTTAAAAAAGTATTCTCCCAGTTCTCGATGATTATAGAATATGTTTGAGATATGCTTAGTATTGCAGCAGTGGTCGATTATGGACCGAGTAGAGTCAATTATTGTTGCTTGGTAGAGTAAGCGTTATGTAAATTTTTGCTAGTTGTGTATGTATTTTGATAGCTGTATATCACTGGTCCAGTAAGAAATATTACAAAATTTGAAGTGTGTATCCAGTCGCTACTGTATATCACAAACTATCACGTATATAAATAAATGACACTATGTGAAAGAACTGAACTGTGTGCATTATATGATAGTGTTCGCAAACTATCACGACCGCGTTTGATCATTAATATCTGTACATAGAAGTAGGCATGCTTGTCAAGTGCTTGTGCAACAATGTACTATGTGGGTGTGTTTGTCAGAATGAATTGACTGACATTACAGACAAAATGAAGAAATAATATCATAATTGTTTCTATATAATTATGTGCATTGTTAATACTGCAATCGCCAGTGACCTAAAACAGAGAAATATTATGTTAATTGTATAGATCTTCAGATAAAGCCAGATGTTTCTGTAACGCAGATATAACCCTTGTCATCTGGCTATTTCAACACGATAAATTCACCCAAAGATGTATGTGTATGAAACAAATGCAGCAAGTTAGTAAAACACATCAGTGGACATTTGAGGGAAATCGGACAGTAATTCGTTCAAAAGTTATGACTTTGGTGCAGCCAATGCTGGACGAAAAGACTACAACACTTTATGACGTCATGTGTGTACAACGATACAAAGAATACATAAAGAAGATTCAACATACAATGTACATTGTATTTCTAAACTTTCTCGCATAATAAAAGGGCACTTCACTCTCCTCTTTCAGAAAGCAGGGGGAATGATATTGCCTTTGATATGTCAACAAATCGAGTGAATGTGTGGGGTTTTTTTTCATAAAAAAAAAACCCACGAAATTTTGTGAATTTTCTTTGTATTCTTCATAGACGTGTTGATGTGACATCACGTTTTTACTGTAGTAGTCTTCTCATCCAGCGACGGCTGCAGCGAAAGCGTAAGAATTCACAACTTTCAAAAGGATTGTTCGATTTTCTTCAAACATCACTGCTGTGTTATTTTTGAACGGATTGTCTGACATCACCGACGTGTTATAATATCGCGGCATTAATTCATATCCTTGAGTGAAGTTGTCCTTAAAGAAGTCTACGTGGCTGAAGTATCACCGAACAATGACGCGCCCGAGGGAGTTGGCACCCGAGGGAGTTGGTAAGGGGTTTGCGAAATTCATTACCTGAGCGAAGATACATGTATCACTTATGTCGAGGAAAAATCGAGATGCTAACCCAATTTTAGGGAAATGAGAGTTGACATTGTCTATCGTCCTCTTGGTGTTGACCGCCATTCCTCTCGTTGTTTTGATAAATAAAAAACCCCTGCTTTTAAAATTTGGGAACACTTTGATTTGAAAGGCGTCTTCAACGTGTAGCACAAACTACACATACGTGTACTAATGGCTTTGTTTGATTGCGGTCTCAGCTCGGATCAGCTTTTAGACTCTACAGCGTTAAAAGCTGGGTAGATGATAATGGAAGAGATAGTTTGTGAGAAAAATAGAAGGCAGACTCAGCGTGCTATGAGAGGAGAAAACATAACGAGAGAAGAGTAATTTTAGCGATGGCAGATGATCAACTTTCCATCCATTAACTACAAAACATGCATGTGATGCACATACATCTAAGTTTACAAAACACAGACACACACCATGTATACATTTGACAAGACAGAAATACAAAAACAGAACAAACACAAGTTCAGGTGTTTGTGTTTGTTTGTTTTTTGTGTGTACGATTAAGCAGACGTTTTTCAGTTTGATCATGCTGATTTAGTTGAATGTTTGTATTCGTTTCATTCTGAAAACGATGGTGATATCAAATTGGAATTCCAATAAAATATAATTAACTAGAAATGTCGCTAAGGCGACTGGTATGGCTCCGCCATAATGCATGATTCTCCTAATAGGCCTATAGTACATGTGGACAATGTGTGATCACATTTTCACAAAATTGGCAAAATATCAAAATGACAAGTTTGTCACAAATGTGTTGAATGTTCACCTTCCTTGACCTAGGTTTAATTGGATGAATAGGAGAGCATGTATTTGGGGATTTAAGGACTTTAACTTGACTTTGACCCATTCATAAGTTTATGCATTGAGTAATTTTCAAGGTATGGAGAAAAAGTGCAATTTCTGTATTGAAAAGTACATTGTTACCATTTTCATCTGGCCTTTGACCCTAAAATTCATAGGATAATCATGGTCAGGCAGAACATGCATAGGCTAAATATGTAGAAAGTTTCAAGATAACTTCAACCACTTCTGAGATATGGAAGAAAAAGTTAGTTCAGCACTTTCCCTTGATCTTTGACCTTTTGACCTTTGAGGCAAACAAAAAGAAAAAGAAAAGTTTCCAGAGAATCTCTATTAGGTTATACATGCATACACAAAGTGTTAAAAAAAAATCCTACTGGCATTGCATAAATGGGGGAAATAGTAAAATTTTGAAGTGTTGCCCTTGACCTTTGACCCCTGACCTTTGACCCCATGAACCCTAAATTCTCTAGATAATCACTGCCAGTCAGTACATGTATACTATGTTCCATGAAGATACCTTGAACAATTTCCAAATTACGGAGAAAAAAGTGTTATACTAAGTTTTAATATTTCTACTTGACCTTTGACCTCATGACCCCAAACTTTCACCAGAGAATCTTAATTGGGTAATACATGTATACACTAAGTTTCAAGAAAATATCTTCCGGCATTGCATAGATATGGTGGAAATAGTGAAATTTTACGTATTTGACCTTGAGCATGTGCACCCAAAAGTTGATAGCCACAACTTCACCCCCTAATACACATACATGCCAAGTTTCATTAGGATACCTCAAAAGGTTTTTTAGTTACGCTGTCCACAAAATTCATTACGGACGGACGGACGGACGGACGGACGGACAACTCGAAAACATAATGCCTCCGGCACCACTTCGTGGTGGAGGCATAAAAAAGTGTGTGTGTGTGTGTGTGTGTGTGTGTGTGCTTTGTTCTGTTTTTCCGTAATTCAGATTAACAACACTCACCGATCGACAGTGCTCCATCAATTCGGGCATGCTTGCACTGACACACACATAACACCACTTCATACAAGTGTTGCTAAGTATTCACAGGGAAACCTTAGAACACTTTTAACAAGGCGACTTTGGCAGTGCGATTTTCCATTACTTTACATGTATGTAGCTGGTTTCGTTTTTGTTACACATTTTGACATAATGAAGTTTCCCAGTATTGGCAAACGAAGAAACACAATAAATGAGACAGGCCACTTTTGCTTCACCTTGCATCTCAGTTCTATTTCATTCTCATCATTTGCTAATTCTAAATATGGATAGTGTACAATATATACAAGACAGAATGGCGTAGAAAGGTGATGTGCCGAATTTGGAGCTTTGAACAAAATATTAGCCAGTCTCGCTGAGGGGAGCCGACTTATTACACTGATCATTCGTCATTTCAAGGCCATTGTCCTCATTTGCCAATCACATCCATTGTTTTCTTTAATATATAAAAACTTGACATATACGTATCTCATTACACAGCTTGACAAGTGTTACAGATAGAGAAATAGTCGGGGAATTCTCCGTCCCTGTCATGGGTCAACAACCGATTGCCGCCAAAGATCAGTCGACCCGATGAAGCGTCCCGGAGAGGATGTGAAACGTCGCTTCTCCAAAATACAAGTAAGTCCAGTTGACCATATTTACTTAATGTATATAAAAATCATAAAAGGAAATGCCACATTTCACCAGTTCTGCAGGAAATTGTGCTGTACATGAATATCATGGTTCAAAAAACAAAGAATGCATACTAAAATAATCTGAGATTGACAGCCACCTGACTGCAAGTGAAATTTGCGCACACCGTTTGAAAAAAAAAGAAACTTTGTACAGTACAAGTGAATTCTCTTTCTCCGTTTTCTTTGTACAAATTATCTACAACCTGTACAAACAAGCTTCATCTAAATATTAGTGAACAAGCTCATCCATGTGTTGTCATTAGACACTAACTGGTTGTTTTTGTCTTGAAAACACGTGCTCCGAATCCCAGGTAGTAGCCACTATTTGCAAGAAAGATGTTCATTCCCTACCATTTTTGCATATCTTTTGCGCAAAGTTTCCTGAAAATATCATTGGTAGACATTTAGTGACTATAGTACATACACGGTGGAATGTCATTTCTGTAGAGTGTAAAAAAAAAAAAAAAGGCATTTTGGCAAGTGTGTACGCCAACTAACTAAGCTGTGTGAAGTGAATGGAAGGACATCAACTTCCACAAAGATTAATTGAACAATTTTAATTGGAAAGTAACAGTTTCATATGTACAGTACTACCCTTGATTTCTTCAATGAGAGGTGGAATTCTTCACCAAAGTTATTATTATAGAGATTTTACAGTAATGTGTGTTCATCACATACAATCCATGACCATGATTAGCTTCATCTCAGTGAATGTCCACATACAACCATCCCAGTAATGAAGTAAGAAAAAATGATTGTTTCATTTTCTCAGAGTCTAGTGCGAGTGTTGTAATCATCAGCAGGCACAGAAAGCCACCATATGGCGGAATTTAGTCAATATTGAGGGGGTAGGGTGCCCTCCCCAAGAAGGCTCCTGCCTTTCGAATCGAGCCCGCTTGATTAGAAATATTGATTGGATGTCTCCTATTAACAAATGGAATGCATCGATGTTAGACAGATGTGCACTTGACATTCATGATCTTGGTGACAGATTATGTTTCGTGTTCATGGAGAGCATAGGCATCAAGAGCAGATGAAATAAAGATACCAGTAAGAATATCAAGAAGTTACATGTAACTTATGATACTGCACAATCACATCCCCTAGAAACTAACACCTGATGCTACAAAGGAGATAGAAGAACAGACATCAGTTTGCAAAACCCCTAAAATCACCCTACTACACCATCACAAACATTTGGAAGGAATCAACACATAAATACAATGTCACAGTTTGATTAAGAAGGGGAGAAGGTACACACTTCCATACTGTACATCATTGATGTAGTTTGTAGTCTCTGAACTTCATTTCCATTGATGACAAGTTAGTGTCACTATTTTCCAGTGCTCCACCATCGAGAATTGCGGAGTACAAAGAGAGCAAGGGGAAAATATGGAAATTAGAATCTAATTGGGGTAATTGTAATCAACGGTAATGGCAACAAACTTGATGATCTACACACCTCAAAGGCTGCTTCTGTACCTGATCAGATGAAAATTCCATTTGAACTTGATTATTTTGAAGGCCTTTGGTCTATGATTGGATTAAGCAGCGTGTAATTATGAGGGGGGTGATGAAGACAGATGTCAAAAGGAGAGGATGGTGATGCTATGCAAGGAAATGAGCTCACAGTAAGGTACACATGCACTCCTCCGCACAACTTGTCAATTTGATTTCGGACTTTCAGTTATCATGATTTTCCCTACCACTAATGAGGAGCACAGAAACATCACCATTCCTTCAACCACAGTCCAGGGGGGAACATTGCACGCTGCTCAAATGTAAAATGAATTATGAGATTCAGATGGCCGAATGTACGGCCATTTTTAAATGACAATATCTCACTCCTACCTAGGGGGGATCTGGCTGGCTCCAGATAGTGGCGTCCGTGTTTGATGATGAATTAAGACACCAATTAAGGCAAATGCCCGAGGCACACTAGGGACAGAACCCTGAAATTTCACTTTGATGTCTCTGTCATATCTTGATACAAGACTGACTACTAAAAGCACTGCAAGTCAAGGTCTGTTTCTTCCATATCAACTTACATTATATCATCTACATCAAGTGGTTTGGGTAAGGTATTTCACTTATAGGCAGGCTTATGGCTAAATGCACTGCTTTTTCTATTTACAGGAAGTCACTTTTTTTTTCCCTTTCAAAGCTGGCTTAAAGGCAACCAACCCAGCTCAATGTCACTGACCTTTCACTGGGTTCAGGGTGGATGAATGGCTTAAAGTTTTTGATAAAAAAAGGACATCTCACTGGGTTTTACATAGTAAAAATGAACTTAACGTAAATATTGCCTTTGCAAACATGTGTGTGATCAACATAATCCAGGCTTTAATGTACTTAAAAACTGGGTCACTAATACTTTGACGCAATAAAAATCTGTCATTTGCCTTTGATGTTCCAAATCTGATTGAACACTTTGATATGAAAATGCCATCAATCATGCATACTATCAGACCAGGGGAGTAAAAGGGAAGGGGAAAAAAAAGTCATCAAAACTGCAAATCGTTCACAATGGACCACTAGATGACGGTTGTGAGTTCTCCTTCAGTGTAACTGGTTTCCGCGGTAACTGAGACTTGTTTCCATTACTGCTCGCTTCCAGTTGGACGAGGCGCTTCTGGACAGCCTCAAAATCTCGTCGCACCTGGGCGTTGTCGCTCAGCGCCTTGCTCAGTTGCTGAAGAGGAAGGAGAAGACAAGATGTTAACGAGGTGAGGAGTGATCCTCTGTACACAACAGGCTTTGTTGCCTCAAAATTTTGATCACATCTGTGACAACCAACATAAAGTGCAAGGATCAAATTCATTTGCATAGTGCCAAATTCAGGGTGAATAATGTCATACCATCTATGCACATACTGTCGGTGAGGGGGGGGGGGGGGGGGAGAGAAATAGTGAGACAGTGAGGCCACCATTCAGATGTCATTACAGTGGGCAAAGGGATAGTTAGTTGGCTGCAATCTTATCGTGTAACTTACTGCACTTGATTTACACAGTGGGAAGAGAAAAAAATGATTTTACGTAAGAAAAATCATCATCACAAGATTTTGTTTTGTTGTTGTGTAGTCATCTTAAACATAAAATGAAGCACCTTCTTAACAAGGAATTTTCCATTCTGACTGAAGCAATGGCCATTGCACTGAAACCCTCCAGTCACTAGAGTCAAAATACATACATGTAATTAATTGGAAGTGAATACACAACTACACACACTGTCAATGTGAACACTAACAAACAAAAAGAAGAACTAAAATAAAGGCATAGGGTTGGCCTTACGCGACCAATCCTGGTAAACTACAAAAAAACACAAAATATCATTATGCTAAGCCTTGGTACACAGGTCTGCCTTTTCTCGTGGTTTATTAGTGTAAAGCAAAATGGGCAGCTCTGGGCAGCTTGTGTGTGAAAAGGTTTCAAGGAAGAGGTCACTCCAATTGCATTTTCACTTTATGAGGCAAATTGCTCTTGTCATCAGTTTGTGTCTTCAGAGTGCATATCATTATAATACTGGCAAGCTGGCCTCTGGTGCCCTTTCCAGGCATACTTTGGGTTTGATGGCGACTGTGTCCCAGGTGATTTAACTTGCATTCAACGCGTAATGCACTGACGAAAAATTTAATGACTTGGGTTATTGAATGCTTAATTATGCCCAAGAAGGAAGCTTGTGCAACTTGTCAAGGCACTTTGTTTTCGTCAAAAAGGTAAAATGGCAACTTGCACAAACTCATTAAGGTGTCTACTATAAGATGAGACAGCGATTTGGACAAATTCACCAAAGTGCTTTGTTTAAGACGAGAAAGTGAGAAGGCAAGTTGTACTAAGTTGTCAAGACGCCTTGTTTAAAGGCATTGTTTACCATTTGCAGACAAAACAAAAACTCAGCTTTAGTGCTTTGAAATAGTTCTAAAATGTGAGTGAGGGATAGAAACAACCAATGTAAAAGAGTTAATATATAAAGTATTGTTAAATAAAGAAAAAAAAACTGAACAATAGTTACAATAAAATTGTTTCTAGGCTAAACCGTCTACAGTCATGGCTTAGTGAGAAAAATAGTGATATCTGCTTATACTTTAGGCTTTATTGCAAACATTTTTGGTAGGATGTTTTGTGATACAACTGTCCTACACATGTGCATCAAATGTGCTAACTCGAAAAAATTTTTAATCACTGTTCCCAATGGTAAACAATACCTTTAAGGCAACTTGCACAAATGCACCAAGATATTTTGTCGCCTTCTCACACTAAAACCAGATGCCTTGTACAATTTGTCTTCTGGCCTTCGTCTCTATAAAGCTGCCTTGGCAAGTTCTTACAAGTTGTCTTCTTTCCCTTCTCATCTGAAACAAGGTGACTTGGCAAGTTTGTACTTTACAAGTCGCCTTCTCATGTTCTTGTCTGAAACAAGGTGACTTGGCAAGTTTGTACTTTACAAGTCGCCTTCTCATGTTCTTGTCTGAAACAAGGCACCTTGGCATGTTGCACAAGTGGCCTTCTTTGGGCACTTTAAGGCTTATGTAAGTGATACAAGCAGCTGATGGAAACCTTCAGACAGGGAGGAGGCATTAGTGATGGAGATGTGTGCTTCAAAACATTTTGCATGATTTTACATGTCACTTGTGAATTAATATCATTTTTTTTGTAATTTGCTGCTTTGATAAATTGTACATTTTCTTCCACATTATGGCTGCTTTCTGACAAGATGTAGCAACAATACAAACTCTGTTAACTTTCACACAGGCGCATGATGACAACGCCACAATGTAGCAGAATAAAATGAATACACTGGTCACTTAACAGACACAGGTTAGTCAAAACACCATGAAGGCAGTGAAGAATGACCATTACGCTAGCAGAGCTCAACATCAGAGGTGGCCCTGTAGCCTGGGGCCAATAAAAATTGATGTCAGGCCATCACATTTCAAAAATGATTATCTTTTGGTAGTGTAATTGAGAAACTACTGTATGATTCAATGTGGATTGTTACACTTGTTTTTATTTTGGGCTAACAGTATATATGATTAAAAAAAAAAAAAATTATACACCAATTTTTAATATTTTATTTATTTCTTATTTATTCTTTTTAAATTAGGGGCCCGGAAAGGCCACCAAAAAATAAAGGTAGTGTTGAGCCCTGCACTAGGGTATGAAATCTGTACTGCCATGTACTGCTCATAAATGCCTAACTTCATTACATTGTGTATCTGCACAAATTGTTTTAAAAAAATGAAAATTTGGGGATCATTTATATCTAGCAATTAAAAGTGATTATGCGACTAAAATAGCATATGACAAAATAAGGCTCAAATCATCTAAAGATATGATATCTTTCCCTATAGAAGTACTAGCTATGAATAATAAAATAAACATTACCTAATACAGAAAAGTGTTCTTTTTTTTGGGGGGGGGGATTGTTGGTTTGAGTCTTCGAAAGTGCATGACATTTTTTATCTTTTCTTTGTCCTTTTTTTTTGTCTTCAGAATGAGAAAACATACATAATTTATGGAGCATGACAAAAACTTTTTCCCCTTTATCTGCAGGACTAACTTTACTTTTAACTAAAAAATGACTTTCTTCTGTGTGGTAAAAATTGCAACTGCCAATTGCATGTACGCAACAACTTCATTCTTTTAAAAGTAAGATCACAATTTTCAATTTCAGCTGGGAATAGAGAAGGGTAGAAACTTGTCATACAGTTTTGTATTCTTTGTCTTTTAAGACTTGGAAAGAAGCAAACAAGCTTGAAAATATCAAGTCATGAGAATGAATAAATGGCTTGAAATAAAATCTCCTAAATCTTCTGGATTCCAACAGGAAAGAGAACAGCGACTATTATATGAATTCAGGTCATGGACTGCTGATGATTACATTTCGAACAAGATGAGGGCATTGACAGACTAGTACATGGAAATGTCCATGAGTTATTTGGGAACAAAGGAACAATTGATTTAAATATGATTTGAAGATACATCACAGAATCAAGGCCATTTGATGACAGCACTATGCTTTCTTTGAGTAGACATTCAACATCGAATGAAAAAGAACAAAACAAGGAAATTGAAGAGATCGGAGGTGACTGGAGCGAGACAAGAACTGTGTGTTGTGAGCAATCCTTTTTTTTTTCTTTTTTTTTTTACAAAGTAACAAACCTGTTTCTGGGCTGCAATTTCCTGAAAACAAACATAAAATAACCAAAAAGATGTTCTGGATGAAATTCACAAAATTCAGCTCACATAGCAAACAGTCATCAATAAGAATCAAGTGCTGTTTCCTTCTCTCAGATATGGCCATGCACAACATGCCTTCTTTATTCTCTCTCTCTCTCTCTGTTTCCCAAGATAAAAATGTTAATCTCAACTCATCTGTTTGCATCTATTGAATTTCATATCGGACAGGAATGTCTTTCATTGTCCCGCTTCCGTTGATTCACTGGCTGTTCGATATAGTTGGATGGTGAATTGGCGGACGAGAAATAGGTTTGGACACCACAAAAAAAAATATGTGGCGCAATCCTTTTCCATGAAGCATCAAATATGCTCACGATGTCTTGCAAAAGGACCAAAGCGTGCCAGAACCAAGAGACCGGCAGGCTGTCCAACAACAAAGTACGCATTCTCCCTGGCCTAATTGGCCAACGCTTCCGCCGATTTCCCTACGTGGGGATGATGAACGCAGATGTGGTGTGCGGAAAAAAAAACAAAATTACAGCCCCTGCCAGGCGCAAAAGACAAACAATTATCTCAGAATACCGGTGCATATGCGTGCATGGTGCCCTCGGCAGTATGTGTACATCTCAGCGAGGGATGGTTGAGACAGGTAACTTGGAGAATAATAGCTGTGTTTAGGAGGTGAGGGAGGATTTAGGAAACGATGGAATTGTTGGCTGAGTAATTCCGGTGCTGGAGGGGGGATGGAGGGACGGTTTACCCTTTAATTCACACAATTACTCATAATGAGTGCAACAACGCAGACACCCTGAAGCAAACAATTTGGGTTCATATCTATCACACAACTGGTAACATTCAAAATGGTCTAAGGGTTTGCCTGTTTGAGACAAAGAGATACAGTGTAGGAGAGAGAGAGAGGGAGAGAGAGAGGGTGTAATTGCATTTAATGTGTGAGTGTTTGCATAGATACAAATGTTAGCAGTGAGGATTATAAGGGAAAGAAGAGAAAAAAAGAATGCATGATGTAATTCAATATGCCAATAATTAGGGGTCATGTTTATCACAGGGATGCCAGTTAGAATGAAAGTGAGGGCCTGAAATACATCTATATGAAGCTCCTTTGTACATGAACAAGCCTAAACTTTAAAACTGCCAGGGCCTGAATTCAGGCTTTTGCCTGAAAACTGGCATCCCTGTTATTAGGTAACATGAATACAAAATGGTTTGATGTGTGCATTTGTGTTTGTCAATGAGAGACACAGAGAGATAGAGAGAGAAAAAAAAAAACCAGACAGACAGACAGACAGACAGACAGACAGACAGAGGGTCATAATGTTTGATTGTGCAATGCCTTGGCATTTGCATCTATGTATGTTTAATTGAGGAAGCAGAGGGAACAGAGAATGAGAGAAAATATACCCTAGAGATGAATGAAAAGAGACAGATTGGTAATGCCACTTAAGAACTGGAGCAGGATGGGGTGGGGATAGATGTAAAAAGAAGGCAAGGCAAGAGACCAGATAATAAGAGGAAATTACTATAACTTTAATAGGGAAGAATGAAAAGAGATGGACAGGAGTTGGGTAGAACTGGGCCAGGATGGGATGGGATGGGGGGGGGGGGGGGGGGAGGGGTGGAGGTTGAAAGAAAGCATGGAAAGAGACCAGAGGATGGAAAGAATAGGAATGAAAAGAGACAATGGGGAGTGCCAAGAGCTGGGGTGGGAGGTAGATGTCACAAGAAAGCATGGCAAGAGATCAGAGAATAAAGGAAATATACCTCAGAGAGGAACAAAAATAGACAGACAGGAGTTGCCCAGAACTAGGGCAGGGTGGGGTGGAGGTAGATGTTAAAAGAAAGCATGGCAAGAGACCAGAGGATGGGAGGAAATATACCTTAAAGAGGAATGAAAAAAGACAAATGGGGAATGCTTAGAACTGGGAGTGGGGTAGATGTGAAAAGAAGACATCGCAAGAGAGTAAAGGAAATATACCTCAGGGAAGAATGAACAAAGAGATAGCCAGGGAATTGGGATGGGGTGGGGTGTGTGTGGGGTGGGGGAAAACAAAACCAAGGCATGGCAAGAGATCACAAATATACCTTAGAGAGGAATAAAAATAAACAGGCAGGAGTTGCCTTGAAATGAGGGCAGGGTGGGGTGGGGTAGAATATGTAAAAAGAAGGTACTGTAAAGCAAGATACTTTCACAGCATGAAATTTTCACGAATCGGAGCCAGAGAGAGAGAGTGGGAGAGAGAGAGAGGGAGAGAGAGGGAGAGAGAGAGAGAGAGAGAAAGATGGATAGAGATACAGCGGCAAAGAGAATCACATGGTTAATATCATTACGGTGGTAATTGTACTTCCGGCTTCGTATCATTGATGTCTCGCAGTTTACACTATCCAACACTCCTGCCTTAAATATGCCTCCAAATTAGTGCCAGGCTCATGCTGGGAATCCCACCTGCTTGAATTGAGCATGATTGATTACTGCAATAACTATTACAGACTTGTATGTGGGACTTCAAACCAAATACAGCACTTTTCCACCCCCTCCGTACGCCCTTTTCTCCTCGGTCACAATACTCATCGCTCCCGAACAAGTTCACTAGCCCCCGTTCACCTTTCACGCTCTCTCTTTTTAGGATTTCAAGATATGACGAGAAGCTCAGTCCTGTGTTTATTCATATTTTTGTGTCAGGGTGGGGCAGGATTGGATGGGGAGATTGTCAAATTGGGGAAGCTAACATTCACACCTTTCCCCATCTGAAACTGTCTTATAACCTCAGTTCATGCTTCATAACCCTAGTCTTGATTTCAGCCTCTGTATCCCTTGGCCCCTGAGTGAAAATGGGCATCCTTTCCTTTAATGCATTGTGTGGTTCCCACATATAAGCAAAGATTATAAATGTATTCCAAAATTCTTGGCCTCAGTCAAGCTTTTACAGTACCAGTATGTGTTTCAATTATAGGTTAATGTACATGTACACGTAGATAACGGATCAGGCTGGTGCCTTAACACTAAGTATCACCCAAATCAACAGTGCAAGCACTGGTGGGTAAGGAAGCATTTAATGAACATCACACCTGTAAATTCATGTATCGTATACCGTACAATTCTTTGCTTAGCTTGGAAAAGTGACATTTAAATATATGGACGAGCACAAGTTTCATCCACCTGTGAAAATCTGCATACCCTGATCACACACACACACAAAAAAATTAAAATATGGTGTTGATGCCCTCTAGTGTGGCAGTGAAAACAAACTACATGTACATCTTCTCACCCTGTAAAGTGCACTGGCTATAATGAGGAAAGGCATCCGACCAAAGCTCCTTCTGAAACACTCATTTTTTTCTGTCCAGGCATAATCCTCTCTTCCCCTCTCTCCCTATCTATCAATCTCTTTTTTTCCCCCTCTTCCTCCCTCTTTATCTCGCTCAAATGAGTCGCATCTCTAAGAAGTCAATCAAACATCATATGCCATAATATATACATCTGTGTCAATGTCTAACTGATTGGCAAAAGGCCAGTTCCATCTCAACGCAAATTCCTGTCCCTATTCATATTTGCATTCTGCTAAGCTCCTTCGATAATTCTCCGCTTTAAGGTAAAGCAAGACGGATGAGACCATCCATTTTCACTGGCGTAGCCCACTTATTGCGGGATGAGGGCAAGAAAGGCCGGCAGATTAGCGCTGATCCAGTTTCATGGCACTGAACGATCCTCGCAATGATAATTTCCACACAGCAACTATCAAGGGCCTACTTGCACGCATCTCAGAGATGCAGGCAAGAACAATCAAACAAATCAGACACCCCCGATTAACAACTGTTGAGGCCAATGATCTATTGCGCCAAGTTCCATGCAAAAAGATGCCAAGCCCTGCTAAGAGTGTGGCATAATCTCCTTCTCTCTTTCATAGTCTTAATATTCTCTGGTTTGCACGTTGATAAGCTGAGCAAATGGTATACAGCACTACCAATCACCACTAATGACTACGAAAATGGGCAGAATGGATATTAAAGAGCCATCATCTTTGCATGATAAACAGACGTGGGATAATGAAGAAATATAATTTCTTTCATCCCTAACTCCCCTGCAGACTTCAACCTGTTGAGGACGGGCTGATGTTGCTACAATACGCATTTCCCAAAGACACCTGCCCGAGTTTACTCAGGACTCATCCTCAATGGTTAGGAGGCAAAAAATGAATAAAATAACATAAATAAGAATGTCAACGATTTTCCGTTATCATTCTAGAAAATTTCAGCATCAAAATCTATGAGTGCTTCAGAGAGCAAATCTTTGACAGTGTAAGTGTGAATCAAAGTGACAATCAAAGTGATAATCATTTAATATACCAATCTAAAGTAGATATTGACATTTCCATGAAAATGGTAAAAAAAACCCCAACAAACCACCAGATACACAAAAGAATGCTACTTAATATGGTCTGTTCTATCAATATGCCCCTTCAATCTGTCAAAAGATGCATGGTTGTGTAAATAAAAAGCTAGTAGGGGGAAAAGAATGTGTGCATGTGTGGGTTTGTGTGTGTGTGTGTGTGTGTGTGTGTGTGTGTGCATGTGACAGAGAGAAAGAGAGAGAGGGTATGAAGGTGTGAGTTTCTTTGTCCAGTTTACATACCTGATAAATAACTAGTACCATCTCTGAAGCATAACATGGATACAAGTTAGTACGCCATTTCACAGGCAATCAACTTGCCTAGATACAGGCAAACTAATTCATTTCTTCAGTGTTTTGATGTTGACAATGGAAGAAGCATGCTCATGTATAGGAGTATATCACCGAAGCATGCTCATGTATAGGAGTATATCACCAGAGCATGACTTGTTGTCTCTGTATTGAATTCATCTTTTAAAAAGAAAGCCTAACTTTTGGGTTGCTATGCATGCAATGACATCATTCTCTACCAACATCCACATCCATCGCTGATAATTTGTTTACTCACAATGATGCATTGGCTACTTAATGAAGTGTCCTGAAGACTGGATTGATTCAGTTGATTACCCTAGTTGATAAAAAGACCCCCCCCCCCCCCCATGAAAAAAAAAAAAAAAACAGTGGAGAAAAGGTCTTATATTGAAGCAGGGAAACCCTCACAATGTAATCCACTGCATTACCTTCCAGCCAGGCTACCATGTTATTAAGGAGAACAAATGCTATCAACGACATGGGTAGTAATCCAGGGTAGGTTCATGACCACTGAGCAAGAGCACAATTGCTCCTGGATTTCTACCATTACATCGTATGGGACACATATAATCCTGAATTTTCTGGCAATCAGAGCCACAGGGTAACACGCGCACGCAGTGATCTCCCTGTAATCTGGTGAGCTACTGCGCAAAGCAAAGGAAAGGCAATCCCAATTACAAACAGCACCAGATCCAAATGACTTCCCACTGTTGGTATAGGTACATATCAATTCAGATGAGGATGGTATCTGGGACGGGCTTTACTAGTCCTCTTTCGATTCACAGTTATCAGGTTTCTCGCGAGGCAATATTTTATTTCCTTCGAGCCTATCGGTCCCTGGGGTCAAAACTCAATTACAGCTCAGCCACGCGTCTGTGTTGCATCTGGAAGCATTCGTGGGGTCATGATTGGTCATGCAGTCTGAATTTATTCAGCTCAAGCAATGTGACTCCAGCCTGGCTAAAAGGCAGTGAATGTAACTTTATATTCTCACTGGCATGATTGGACATGGGGACGGAGGGTCCTCGGTTTGATTCACTTTTTTTTTTTTTTTTCTAGGCATAATATGCAAACAGGGTAAGACAATAGAGATACAGAGCATTTATATGCCTTCTTTTAGTGCATTTACTTCCCAGCGCAAAGAAAAAAAAATTGCCGTCAATTCATGAAATTCTTCAGTCGAGTTGTTTTTATTGCAACTGTTTGATAAATTGCTCTACATGGACGTAAATAAGCACTGAATTGATCAGTGTTTTAGTAGTACTAGTAGCAGTGACACAAGAAATCATGGGTGTACATTGTACATACTCGGGCAGGATCTGAATCTACCTTGGACCTTCCGCCCTCTGAGCTTCCACCCGATAGCCAGTGCTGTTGGGCAGTAGCCAGTGCTGTCCATATACGGCAATTTGTCAATCAGTTACACTAAAAACAACTGAATCGAAGAATTTTTTATGATTTGAATAATTACACAGGACCCGCTGATAGCTACAGTATATGGATTAGAACCAGCACTGGCTGTCCGCCAATGCTGTCCCCACTGGGCCCACATCCCCACCTCCTGAGGGACCTACTTTGTAACTGCATTACCACTTTGTTGATACAAACAAGAATATACACTTTTGTATGCCATCTGAATGCACTCATGTTTGCATTCTTGGCCCCCTCTCTCCTTTCCTGTTTCTATGTCCATGTTTAGACTGTCTTTAGTAGTATATCATTTGTGTTTTATGAGGCCTTAATCAAGATCAAGCACTCGGGCTACAGCTGCTAACTGTTTTTGGTTGCTTGTGCTATTTACTCACTGCATTCTATAGATTATGCAACATGACTTTAAATGTACAGTACTGGTTGAGGTGGGGACTCATGTTTTTTACATTCCTAAGTGAGATAATGAGAAACCTCTTGTGAAATATGAAAGAGCATGTAATTTTAAGGATTCAATGTTTATGTGATGAAAATTGGTTTTCAAATTGCTGAGATATTAAAAAAAAAAGAGATGAATAATTAAAGACAATAGCATAGGCCACAACTTTATTAGGATCTCTTTGTTTCATCTTGTTTTTGGATATCTCAGCCACTTCAAAACCGATTATTATGAAATAAACTTTCTGGTCTTGGAGCGACTGAAGCAAGCTGGCTAGGGCTTCCTGTGAACCAGTGAAGGTGTAATAAAAGGTAAGAGTTAAATTAAAGGGACTGTACAGTACTGGTTGAGGTGGGGATTCATGTTTTGAACAGTCCTAAGTGATATAATGAGAAACCTCTTATGAAATATGAAAGAGCATGTAATTCTATGAGGAATTCAACGTTTATTTGATGAAAATTGGTTATGAAATGGCTGAGATATCCAAAAAAGAGCGATTCTAATACAGTGTGGGACCCACACTTTATTACGATCGCTTTGTTTTACTTTGTTTTTGGATGTTTCAGTCATTCCAAACCCGTTTTTCATCAAATAAACTTTGAATTCCTCTTAAAATGGTATGCTCTGTACTATATCATAAGTGCTTTCTTGTATCTCGCAAAAAGTTAAAAGCCCAATTCTCATCTCCACCATTACTGTACCATCCCTTTAAATGCGACGGTTCGAAAACAAACCCATCAATATAGCATTGGTCACGTGGCTTTTTGCAAGCATCTTGCTTTGTATTCCGGAAGACAGTGTAGGCAGAAAAGGTTCAGTTTTCTTGCTTTCCAAAGGCAAATATAGTCTGCCAAGAGTAATTTTGCAAAAAGATAGTGTATTTCACTTATGTTACGAATGTGATGAAGATATCAATTTCTTACACAATTAGAAGTAATTAATGTGTGAAAATCATTATCATGCATTATCAAGTTTTAAGTGAATAATCTTTAACACACACTCTAACAAATGAAATGGTAAATCAACATTTTAATCATTGTTATTCCTCCAACCTTTTTGTAAATGTTGAATTTAACACTCAAAATGTTGGATTTACCATTTCTGAAATGGTAGTTTAACATTTTGGGTGTTGATTTAACATTTTGAGTGCTACATTTAAAATTTTACACGAGGTTGAGGAGTGACAACATTTAAATGCTAATTTACCATTTAATTTCTTAGAGTGCATGAGTATTGGGATAATCTCAATTATGATGATATTGAGCTGTCTTTCATAATCTAATGCATTGTTCAAGAAACTTAACATAGTAACAGCATTATCACTGCAGACTCGAAAAGAAAAAGCAAACTTTAAAGGTACTGTTTACCATTGAAAGCAGTAATTTAAAAATGTTTGAGTTATCACATTTGATGCATATTTGTAGGTCAGTTGTATCACAAGATATCTTACAATATAAAAGTTTTGCAATAAGTCCTAACATGTAAGGAGATACATGTATCACTATTTTTCTCAATAAACCATAACTGTAGACGGTTTATTCTATAGAAACAATTTTATTATAACTATTGTTCACATTTTGTTTATTTAGCAATTGGTTATACTGATTAAAATATTTACATTGGTTGTTTCTGTCGCTAACTCACATTTTAGAACTATATTTCGAAACACTGAAGCTGGATTTTTGTCTCATCTGCAAATGGTAAATAATACCTTTAAGATATTCTGTTTTAAATATGTTTACTTGTATAGGGTTATGAGTAAACTTCTTAGGCAAAATTATGAGGAGCATTTATATGGTCTTGTACTTAGCCTTCAGGAGGTTTTAAACTACGTTACCGTGCAGTTGAGAATGATCTCAGGGAGCTCTTGGGTTCAAATTCTGCTATTAACCTGTTCCATATTGAATTCATAAATGCTCATAGACTTAACACGCAGGCCACCAGGTTCCCACACGGAACGGGTTAATTTGCTCACATCCTTGTGCAAGGTGTTTTAGCCACAATGCAATTATTGTGCATCTTATATAGTTCCAGAATACAGGAAGAGCTGCGCCTACTCCCAGGTTAACCATTTCCAGGTACGCAAGTCCACATTTCTTATGATCATTACTATTATCCAATGATATGTTTTATTATCCTACAGATCATTGTCAATATTGTCGTTATTATTTTTACCATTCTTCATTGTCCCCATTGATAGTGATATAATAATTGTTACCATTTTGGTCTTCATTGTGAGCGTACCTTTCAGTACCATGAAGGCAGCGTTTCAAATGATCTTCAAAGGGCATGATAGGCAACTTTAATGACATTTAGACGATGACAATAATTATTTGCTAGCTGAATTCTTTGTTGATTTGCTGGTTGTTGTTGGGTTTTTTAAAAATCTGTGACCTTTTCGGAAAGTAAGTTCTTACCTCATTAAACTCATTGTTAAATGCCAGCCGTCTGAAAGTGACCGGTATATCGTAACCAACGCTATGGAGAGATGACTTAAAATATATAGACATTATCCATGTTCGATAGCATTGCAGTGAAGACGGTAAATAGGCTTGATTCTTGCGAAATGAAAATTCACAACGGAGTACAATTTCCTCCATTACGAATCTTATACTATAGTTATTGCTCCAATTACGGTAAAACATTACATTCTGCCATGAGGACTTAACAGATCAACTATGCTCTCTTCTCTCTCTCTCTCTCTCTCTCTCTCAAATATATACATAATCATATAGAAGCCCATTAGACACACACATCATCAATTATATATATATATATATATATATATATATATATATATATATATATAACCGATTCAGACAGTAATCTCATTGTTATCCAGTGTTTCAAACAAAAAATTATATGTTAAATGAGAGACCACCGCATCGAAAATAAAAATCAGTATATAAGATATGATAATATGATATGTTATGTTCTTGGTCCTGCATCATGTACGTATTAAACCGACTGGTTTAATCAGTTTCGGTAAAGCAAATTGAATGGGGTTCTGCACGTCAAATAGTGAGAAATTAGTCTAATCATCAGACTTCCATTTAGATACAAATCGAGATGATCCCATATTGTATCTTCGTAGTGTTTTTCACATATTTGATAGTTTTTGAATATGAACATCAACCTTTATCTGTTTTATAAATTCTTTGCATTAGATTGCTCTTTATGCTTTTGTAATGCGGAGAAATAACATCAAGTTACAAAATGCCTCTGCTGTATCCATGGTTTTGCCTAATAGGGCTCACAAGATTTTAGAATCGCAAACGCCGTTTCCATATAATACACATGAAATCGTGAAATGAAAGCAGCACCAATGTTACTGGATACATGATAATTGATATTGAATTACCTCATCAAGTGCTACAAATTTGGTTGCTTGGTGACATTCATATGCAATTACGCGATTTCAAATGTGTATAAAGTAATTCATATGCCTCATCCCCACCCCCTCTCCCCAAAAGGTATTACTGCCGGTAGTCGGTTGACAATAGGTTAATCATGCTTTAGGCAGGGGACTACAACTGATATAGGCTCAGCGCGTGTGCGATAACTCAATATCTTCTCATGGAAGGTGTGCACTCGGTGCGCCCCCGTGGCGTCTTTGATCCGCACCGTGACTAATAGCAGGGGCAGCCACGCAGCCGAGGAGTAAAAGCCACTTCTCGTGTCGGGTTTCAACCCTGCTAATCGTGTCCTCAGGCCTACCAGGAGTCAACGCAAGATCTTTTGATGATTATATTATCGAGCGGAAGGGCATCGTTGCCTTCCCCCTTCTTCCTCTTTGGTGTCATCCGCATGTTGCTCTCTCTCTCTCTCTCTCCCCCTCTCTCTCCCTCCCTCCCTTTCTCTTTTGTATTTCTGCTCTTCCACATTTTATCCAGACTTACACAATTGAGTCCAATAAAAGATGGTTTCTATTGAAACCGAGACTGCAGCGCTGTGATTTTTTGAATTGCGAATATCATTGAAGCGCGAACGCATGCCATTGTGATCTATTTCACCGCCGCCGTATCAGTTTTATGTCCGTTTCTCTTTAAGCCTCAGCTCGACACTCGAAGGACCCTTCGACTGGTTTTCGCAGATTGCAGACTAAGAAATACCTAGTGATACTAGCATGATTAAAGACGTGGTAGACGGAGGATACACAAAATAGCTTATAAACGGAATTTTGATACTGCCTGGTGCACAATTTTTACTGCTATGAAGTCAGGGAAATACACGTTGTCAACGAATCAGCTTTTCCATTCACTTTGACATTAGAACGAGATACAGTTAATATAGACTAAAATTGTAACTATCTACAAAGCTACCGGACCAAAAGTGAAACCATTGCATTTCCAATCCATATTACACATAATATGTGTTACTGCCTGGTGAGCAAAACGAAATTCGATTTGAGGAGCACTGTAGTTGATCCTGTTTATTCTGCAATATGCTTTCAAAGTTTCCTTTGACCAAGCGAACGTACAAACTCATCTGAGAGGCATGTTTGCCATGTTCCAGCAACGTTATAAGCTTCGTTCATGGCTATAACAATTACCTGGTATAGGATGCGGATCTCACTGATCACATATACTGATATTTACTTGTATTGTATGAAATTGTTAGAAAAACAACGAACAAGAATGATATTGCTGTTGGATCGGTTTCTCCGAAATGGAGCGGCTTCACAGCGATCAGCAGACACAAACAAGAGACCCTGAAGGTTACGTACCTACCAAACAGAACTGAACGTGACTTTTTACTTTAATATTCTACCTGCGATGCATAATATAATATACTGCCATCTATTGCAAAAAGAAAAAAATGATTCTGACGAATTGCTCAGAACGAGATGGACGAAATTTCCTGGAGATGTACCCCACAAATTATTATCTAATACGTATGACCATGAACGATATTGATCACCATCTGTGTATTGTCATTGAACGCGCATGTTTTTTGCATAGATCCTCCAATGATCAAGGCTTTTATTTTTTCTGTACCAGCGCTCGGTAATATTTCGTTCCCCAAATTCTGTTTTTACCCAGAAAAACGCAGAAATCATAGCTAGCCTCACCTGTAAAGACAGAATTATGACAGAAAAGTACTTGTACAACAGCACAACGTGGATTGATCAACATAAACCCACTTAAAAAAGTCAAAAGGAAACTCGATATTTGAATGAACTGCAAGTAACTGCGACATGCCCTGCAGTAGTTGATGGGTACAATGACGATCATGCATGGCGTGATGCCGAAATCAACTAAGATCAACATGATACCGCCCATGAACCGGTAAAATAACTCGTCAAAATAAAACACTGTTAGCGGTGTTTTCGTCGAACTCATTCTTTCCCTTATGTGAACCGACAAGATTAATTATCACTGAAATTGGTAAAATTGAAGGGGTCGGATTCGTCAATATGTGACAAATTGTATTGTTGCACGAGTCATTCTAATTCTCTTTCTATATCACGTAGAGCCTAAATGGGAAAATCCATGCCGCATTAGCCCTGCCACCATGAGCGGTCCACCCAAATGCGTGCTCTTACGCAGCTCTTAAGGCTACCGCATACCCAACTACGAGATAATGAGATTATAGCATCGGGGATATTGTGACATAAACTATCTTTTTTTTCATTTATCATCAACGAAAAAAAAGCAGTAACAAATAATATAGCATTAGCCATAGTACAATCCCCCAAAGGTTTACTTCGTATGAGATGAAACAATTATTATTGCTGTGTCAAGAAAGGTTAGGCTGAGCTAACTCCCCCCCCCCCCCACACCCCCCCCACTCACCTGGGGAGGGTGGGGTTGCACAGCAGAGGGAGCAGATGATACCGGAAATTGTTGGAAGGCGAAATATGGCCATTGTTGCCTGGGCAACAACCTCCAGGTACGCGATGACACAAGCCCCTGCATGTAAAGAATGAAGCGTAGGGTTGTACGTCTGAAATGGTGTTGTGTATTCAAAGAACAAGTTCCCCCAAAATCTACGAGTGGATTAAGTCGATGCAGCAATATCAGTGGCACACATCAGGAAAAGTTTGAGAAAAATGGGACAATCCATTCAAAAGTTATATGACTCTTTAATGTTTCAGTGCCGAATCATCCCTTTAAACGATGGATTGTGGGTTCTTTCCCACATGTCATTGTCGACCAGCGTTGCAAGGACAAAATGATAATATCAATGCTGATAATTGTTGTTTTGTGTACGTGTGTATGTGTGTGTGTATGGGTGTGTGTGTGTATGTGTGTGTGTGTGTGTTTGTGTCTGTGTCTCTGTGTTAAATAAGGCATCAAACGCATTATAAATAATAGCAAATAATGATACAGGGTAGTTATAATGCGCCAATTCCACATAACTAATGTGCTCAAGGCGCAGAAGAAAAAGTGAGTATTACGCAAACATGCACATGAAAATGAATGCCACAATGATGACAGTGATGACATTATATGGCAAAGAACATCTACATGTCACTGTAAACATGCGTACAAACCTGTACGAACAGTTACAATCAAGCTGCTAAACTATAATTATACAATGTTAGGATTTTAAAATGGACCATGCGATACAAATGCACGTTGACTGTATTGATCAACGATAACGTGATCATCACTTATGCGTCCGAAAGAATGTATACATCTTCATATGTTTCCCTGCGATGTATTTGGTTAATCATATTAGTAACATCAGGGAGGTGAGCCTCACCTCCCTGGTAACATGGAAACATGCAAATTATGTTCAGTTTAGGGGAATGTGCATTGCTATCAGTATTATTCATTAGTACTCTAACAACGGTTGACAGGTGATGATGTCACTGACAGAATCTTGGTATGGAAGGTTTGTTTGTTTGTCTGTTTGTTTGTTTGTTTGTTTTGTAGACGTATCGAAGTAATCGGAAGAGAAAATAGTAAAAAGATATCATGAAATATATGACACGTATTTAGATATTCATTTGGCCACATACATGGTCTTGAGGGGGGCATCATCAATCAACACAAGTCAACAAGAATTTGTACTGCACAGTTCCCGGCTTTGACTTACAATAGTACACTAAGTACCTTTGAGTGCCTAATAGAGTGCACTTTGGTAAAACACTTTGCGATTAAAAAAACAACAACATCAAAATGTGGTATGATGTTCATTGTTCTTCAAAAGAGTAATGTTTCGGGTAGGATAAAGAAAACAGGAAAAACTATCCATTTATTTCAGGTAGCCATTAGCTGACTGTCCATTTATAGCCCTAGAATAGATGACTTTCCGTTTTGATGGTATTGGAGCCATCCATTTCTAGATCGGCTGAGTGGTCAGGATTGTCATAATGCCATGCATATTAAAGAATCCAAGAGTAAGTCATACTGCAATTTACCTTTATTATAAGGTATGTAAGTGTGTGTGTGTGTGTGTGTGTGTGTGAATGTGTGTGTGTGTGTGTGTGTATTGTGCGTGTGCGTGTGTGTGTGTGTGTGGGTAGAATGTCAATATATTCTTTTTATTCTTTTTAAAGGAGAGCGATGGCGACTCTCACCTCGACGTTGTCTATGAGTATGATGTGTGCAACACAAGAGCTATAACATAGGGACATGAAAAGGGAAGATGCTTTGTGACCTGTGTCCGAACTGAAATAATATTCAAACTTTCGATATATCGATATCAAATATACCTCTCCGTATTATCAATAGTCGTTCTTTGTCCCTTCAGACCCGACGTAAACACCCGACGTTCACTGCGGAAGAGGGTTATTAGGGTCGGCAACAAGTTGGCCCCCCTGGAAGGTGGACAGAGTTGGGAAATTTGCTTCGACATGTGGCTGGGATTATGAAATGATATAGGGAAGGTCAACATACCCTGACAATGTCGAGGCCCTCATTATGACGCTCTTTGCTGTATATGCAATGCATGCATGTATGTCTTTCTCTTAGCTGCAAATTCTCATTAGTTTTGTTATCGTTTTTTTCTCCATATTCCCAGTTGTAAAATTGAGGAAAATTATTGGCATCTGACCAGTCAAGTTAGATTTATCAATTTTATGTATGTTTGAAAGGAGATGTCACCGTTATCATTAGCATCAATTTACCTATCAACGATGTGCAGCAAATCGCGTTTTCATGAAAAAAAAGTGGCATGGTCAAATATACAACATTTCGTGCAACTGATAAAAAGGTCATAATAATTGACTTCTTTGTGGTACTTCCACTTCATTAGAGGTCTGTCAGATAGGAAGGAGTTCCCCCATCCAACGATAACAGGCGCGCCATGGACGCAACTACAAAAACTGAAATAGGCAAGGGAAGGCAACCTACACGAAATATTTCCTACGACGATCAGGTATCGCTCTCTACGTGTACTTCATTGGGGAACGGTTATCCTGGACCGCAGGCCCAGTTTCCGAAGAATTCCCTAATTAGTCACCATGGGACTGTAAATTGCCATTGATTGACAGAAAATGGAATCTAAAGGTTAGCCATTTTTTCGACCGTTGATACATCACATCATATTAAAAACGGAGTTAGACGGACTGTGTGCGAATGTTGCCAGTGAGGCTACTATCAATACCAATACCGCTGATTTTGGAGGAGTCAATGCAAAATGTGGGTGCAAGGATAATAAAGCGGTAGTACAAGTGTCCATTGACGTTTTAATTCGAGCTTATTGCTCCCTGGTGAAAACATTCAGTGGTCATTGAACAGTAATGTGCTACAGCAAAAATCATTGGAATATTTGGAATACAAGTTCACGAACAAATATCTCGGTAACATCTCTTGTTACTCTAGCACAGATATCGAGATCACAAAATAAATGTTGTAATACAGAGATAGAAAGAGCGTTGATAGTTACATGAGTAATATGATATTCTTTTAAATGCAGATTTTTCCACATATCGTATTTTACAATCTACTACTAGTAAGTAAGGAGAAGAAGAAACAAAATGCAGTGCATACATATATATACCGCGAAACTTCTGTGTCTGATGACAATACAACACACCTATCATGCTAGCAAATGTTTTGAAAATTAATGAATAATTGTAGTGATAACCGAGTGATCATAAAATATGTATTCCTGAAGGTTCTTTTTTCCTTTTTTTTGTGTGTGCTAGATACTATAATACTCTGATGACGAAATCCCGCCAGCTATATCAAAATGATAAAGTTTAAGAGATCCCAACGGGACGTAAAATCTTGACATCGGTAAGCGAACGTCTTGCGTCTTTAAATGCAGGTGACTTCGTTGGTGATGTCAATCAGGATATAGCACGCTACGAGGGGAAACCGTGAAAGTTAATTCTAGAGAGAGTGGGAGGTGGATTCTGTGGAATGATTCCGTGCGTCCTTTCCAATCGAAGAAGGCGTGAAGTATGAGTTCATCGCGTTTGGAAATGCCATTTCCTCATGAACGCGCCCCCTATCAACCGAAAATGATTCGTCTTTTTTTCGAGTGGGAATCGAGCAAGCTCTGAATATTTCACACGAAAGTGGGATCATGACAGCCGGCACTTCTTTTCGCGTCCTTTTTTTCCCCGTGCTGTTTGATGAGAAGCGAGGACGCGTCAAAAAAGAACGATGAAACTCATCGTTCTTTTATGTTCAAGCCGAGGTAACATCGTGGCCCAATATTGCATGTGATGTGAACAAACTGTTGAACATCAGCACTAATATCGACGGACTAAAACAGAATCGTAACACCTAAGTTTTAATAAGTCAAAATTCATGAATATTAATTGAAATATCGAAAACATCGAGATAACTTTTTGTCTGTGACGTTGATAGGGTGTTTCCAGCCGCGCGTAACTAGAGACATATAATCCAAAGTGTATACACGTACATATATATATATATATATATATATATATATATATACGTCTATATTTTCAAGGTTTAGCAAGTTGTGTATGGAGGTGAAATAGGATTACTACAACAAGGATCAACATTAGCCAATTGACCTTCTTATACTTCTGAGTCTAGACCCCTATAGGCAACATTACGTCAAGATCATGCACATTATTTTTTTTCAAAAACCCAACTTTACCGTAAAAAATAGAGTTCATGAAGACTCGATAAAAATGAAATTGATTCTAAGTCTTTACTTTTTGCATTTCTTTTTTAATGATCATTATTTACATGATAATGACAATAATGCAAAATGGAGGCTGCTTTTTCTTATCGTTGACAAAGTTTGACATTCTTTCGTGAATTCTCTCAGAATTAAGAATTAAGAGCATTGGAAAGACGGTTTGTAATTCTATGAGTTGTGAGATATGCATTATGGCTAAACTGCTTGAAAGACATCTATGAAGACAAAATTTTATTTAGTAAGTCAAGTGATTTTTCTCTTGCAAATATGGCCCAGATTCATATGACATCTGAGAGGAGAAAAAACGTCCTTGAAATGCCACTTAACGATTGTTTCAAGATAAAGAAAACGAAAATCATATTTGAAATGACAAGCTGAAAAGAACTTTTCCACGGGGGGAAAAAAATCCTCATTGTGACTTGAACTTTGTTCGGCATGTCATATCTCTGAAGAAATTATTGATAACACTTAGAATTGAAAAAAAGCCGGTGAACTTTGATTGTTCCCACCTCTCTGACAATACAATGTCTGTCGGCAGTGTTTTAATCGCCCCTTTTCAATCGGGAAGCGATGATCTTGCATTTACTACCGACACAATTCAGATCAAACTCTTGGCGAACTCCTAAGAAACCTTGGAATCTCCATTGTCACTTGGCCCGTTATTATGGCTACACACGCGAGTATACCTATTGGCAATGGATGCTTTGCATCCCCTAGCATTCAATCTAATAGTCCTCAACGATATAAAACAAACCGTTCAAAGCTTTTCCGTCCATTTTTTCCCCATTCACTGGACTTGATGTATCTTTCGCCGAAGGCATCTATGCGTAGGCGTTGACGTGACTATTGGACTAATGTATATAAATCTGTGCTGTATATTATTCATTCATAGCAGCCTTACTTAAAATCAAAGAAAGAGGCACACCTTTCATTTCCCTCTCTCTTTCTCTCTCTCTTTCTTAGGTGGGTAATTCATTGTGTTCTGAGATCTCTTATTGGCGATCCACGCCTTTTAAATGCGATTTTGCACAATGTTCCATTGATAAAATGGGCGATGAAAATCAACTGATGAAATTCACGAGTAATATTATTATAGTAATTCTAGTTACTTCCGAAGGTAAAGTTTATTGTTACCTGATTCTTCTTTTCTCGGTAAAACGCTATCCCAACAAAATGGGCGAACGGATGACCTTTCCACACTGTCAAGGATCCGCCGGAAGTAATTCTTATATATCGACCCCCGACGATCAGGGTCGTAATGGTTTCTTGGATTTGCAGTATTAA